>NC_133619.1:152047347-152269847 GCF_048593235.1 Sminthopsis crassicaudata
TATACTGTACAGAAGTCACATAGTAATAGTGAGATAGTAAAAAAAATCCCTTTAAAATGATTCTACAATTATAAAATTGTGCATACTCTTTGACCCAGAAATACCACTCCTAGATTTGTACTCCAAAGAGATCAAAGGAAAAAGAATTTATGTTCCAAAATATTTATAGCAGTTCTTCTTTTGGCACAGAATTGGACATTGAGGTGGTGCCCATCCACTGGGGAATAGCTGAACAATTTGAGATTGATGATTGTGATGGAGTACTATTGTGCTGTAAGAAATGGTAAGCAAGTGAATTTCAGAAAAACACAGAAAAGACATGCAAAGTGAAGTGAGCCAAACCAAGAGAATATTGTAAACAATAACAATAATATTGTACAATGATCAAATGTGAATGACTTAGCTTTTTTCAACAATTCAAAGATCTAGGAAAATTCCAAAGGCCTTATGATGAAAAAAGATCTCCACTTTCAGAGAAAGAACTGATAGATTCTGAATGCAGATTGAAGCAAACTTTTTGTTTAACTTTATTATTCTTGGGTTTTTCTGGTCTGCTTTTTTTTTTTTTTTTTTTTTTCGGCAACATGGCTAATATGTAAATGTTTTATATGACAACATATGTATTGTCCATATCAAGTTGTTTGCCTTTTCAAGAAGGAGGGAAGGGAGTGAAGGAAGGAGGGAAAGAATATGGAAATCAAAACTTTTTTAAAAATATAAAAAAATTTTGTTTACATGTAATTGAGAAAAAATGAAATTAAAATTAAATGTAAAAGTGACTGTTTCAATTCTGTAAGAAAGGATTAAGATTTTCTATTTTTTAAAATGCACACTATACATTTAAATATTATATGTACTGTCAAAATAATGAGTAAGTTGTATCAATTTTTTTTTTTTTGAGAAATAGATGAGGCATAAATCCTAAGCAAATAAGTTGTCTATGTACTCAGAATTTGCATATAAATGAAATGCCATTAGGAAAAAAATGTGAAAATATCATATCTCTGTGGTGACTAAATTAAAAAGTACAATGATCTACAAAAAAACAGAATGTTACATCTGATATGATTTAAAAAAAAAAAAAAAACAGTCATTTTAATCTAGAATTAGTGGAGCAGTAAAAGTTTGACAATAATGATTTGGTCTACATTTAAGCTTCCATGCCATTACTCAAGATGCACCAATATTTTAAAGCTATGCTCAATATTCTTTGAAACTTTAAACAGCTATTATGTCATACTCTTTGGGGCCAGAAGGCAGACAGGAAGCATTCTTTACTCCACCCTTTGTGGCAGTAACACCAAAGCATTAAATAAATTGGCTCCAAAAGCAGTAGAATAAAGCCCATCCATGCTGCAACTATAGCAGAAATAAGGGATAAAATGTCTACTTTCTCTTACTATTTCATGTTTTTAAATAGATAAATAATTCGACTGGAGTAATTCCATTACTGTGGTACAGAACTTTGGGTAGAGGAATGAATAAGCATTTATATACACTTACAATATGGTAGACACCGTGCTAACTGCTTTATATTATAGACATTATATTAGTTAATCCTGATGGGCTTTCGAACTTCTCTAAGAACGATTAGGTTTGCTAATGAAATTCTGATTTTCAACTTAAAACTTTCCAAATTTTCAACTATCACCATATCAACAGTCTTATTGGTTGGTCTTCGCTCATAGCATAGTTTGCTGGTTTGAAGAATAACTACTGATCAGGAATGTGGGAATTAAAATATCCTTATTTCTATTTAGGGGTATAGTGTGGGGGAAAAACAATAATTTGTTAATTTTTTTTCCTCTTCAAAATATCTAGGCTAAAAAAAAAAATCAAATCTGACAAAATCTAAAACAGAGTTAAAAGGGCTATTCCATTCTTAGCAAGATACTGTCTATTTGTAATTCTCATCATCAATGGTTATAAAAACTTACCAAGCAAAAGATTGCTTAACATGACACCAAAAATGACTCTATTACCTACCGCATTGCTGGCAGGCATACCACACATATGAAGTCAATCTTAAAGATAATATTGAAAAGGAACCTTACATCCTTCTTTAAAAAAAAAAAAAAAAAAATCCATCTTCCTTTCAAGATATAAAATGGTAGTGAAATTGCTCTATATTGTTACTCATTTTTAGGTAAATGGGTAGGTTATTTGCATAAATGTGTTAAACAGCAATTGGATAAGAACCAATCCATCCCTATTAGTTCACAACTAATTCATCATCCTACTCACACTATAGGAATCCTGTAGCATGTATGTTTTGGGGTGAGAAGTACTGACTGCTGACATGTGCTTCTGCAAGCTTTTCAAGCTTTGGAAACAAGCCATAAATGAGTTAGGGTGTGCTCGTCTACACATTCAACTTTTCCCCATAAAAATGCAACTACTTCTGGGATAATTTTTGGAAAACAATTGCTGAAGCCAAAAGGTGGGGGGGGGGGGGGGGGGGGGGTTTGCATCAAAAATTCCCCAAACACTAAAAAGCATTACCTCTGTAACAAATAAGCTCTGGGCCTCCTTCTCTGCATTTGTAGGAACTGTTGAGCATACATATCGACCCTGTCGCCTCAATATTGCTGTCTGTAAACAAAAACACAAAGAAAAGGTTTTTGTTAAAAAGGAAAATTAAAAGGCGCTATAGCAAAATGGAACCAAGATTAAAGGAATCAGTGTATCCTCATCAATATAGTCACTTAATACCAGATGGTAGAGAGTAGTTTCAGTCAGCAGGGAAGAAACAGCCTTTTCCCCACTCCTACCAACATGCAGTTTTTATTTGTTGAATAAAGCATAAAACTCTGTATAACTAAAAAAAAAAAAAAAAAAAAAACTTCCTAAAATAACAAGCCCCTCAGGACCATTCCAGCTTCTGAATATAATCTGGATAAGAGACCCCATGCATCCTTCCCCAGAGGTAAGCCAATCTTATCTATTGTAGACTAGCTTATTGGGAAAATAATTATAAAATGTAATTTAGTGATTATTTAGTCAAGAGGTTTTTAACTTTTTTGCTGTTATGGTAAAATCTATGGATCTCTTTTCAGAATAAAAATTTTAAGTTAATGAAATATAATATGTAGTATTAAAATTTTAAATTTAGGTTGAAATATAATTATTCAATTTTTTAAGTATTAAAACTTTAGATGAAGAATTTCTAGTCTAACTAAACTCCTTCATAACAACCACTGGAATACTGGGCTTTGAATGAGGAGAAGGTATTACCTATTTCCCCAACCAGTTAGCAATTCACAGCAATGGTCCATTTGAGATTTCCCAAGCATAATTTTGGTAAAGGATAGGGCTCATAGCTCAGTAGCTATCCATCTAATCTAATTCTTCATTTTACAGACAAAGGAAAAGAGGAGAATTGCAGGGAATAGCCATGAGTATAATGCACTCTGTGTTATGCAAAACACAGGAATTGTATACACTTTTCCAGTGTATAACACAGGAAAACACTTAACTTCTAGTACAATTATTAATTGTCTATGCATTCATTCAGTGGCCCCAGGGAGGGAGAAGAGATTCCGTCAGTGATATAGCTCTGTGAATCCTCATGATGTTTAAGAGAAACAGCTCCAAGCTAGGAGTTGTTAGACATGTTCACACTATCTAATATACTTACTATGCTTCCAGAGTTAATTAGGGACCCAGAATACTCACTCTCCCATCTCTGCTGATAAATACTCAAGAAACATGAACCAATTGCATTATTTGTTGGCTTAGCATAGCATAACTAAGAAATGGATCACAACACTTTTCTTTTAGATTATCTTCACTCAGTTCTCCATCGAGAGTGACCAGCTGTATACAATATGGTACAAAGAAAAGCACTCTGGAGTCCAAAGACCTAAGTCTGAGTTTTGTTTCTGGATTTAAAAAATAAATAAATAAAAATCATTTTCTCCTGGTGTCAGTTTCCTAATCCCTAAAGTAAGGAAGTTGGATTAGAGGACCACAAAAGTCCCTTTAACCTGTAAATTTATGATCCTAAGAGCTGGAGATGAAATGAGAGTCCATTTAAAGTTAAATGGAGTACTACACATAATAAGGAGGACACTGGACAGCAATTTGAATGGAAGCTACTAAAGTACAATAAAACTGGAAAAATAGGTTGGGACAAATTGTGAAAAGCTTTACATATTGAGGGAAATTATATTTGAACTTCAAGACTAAAGTATAAAGAATAACATCAAATCCATAATAATGGAATTTCAAAGATTGGTTTAGCTACTCTATAACATGGCTCATATTTTATCCATTTATTTATTTATTTATTCATCCATTCATTCACTTATTTATTTATTTGTTTGTTTTTATTTCTTTATTTATTTTTGCTGAGGCATTTGGGGTTAAGTAACTTGCCCAGGATAACACGGCTAGGAAGTGTTAAGTATCTGAGATCAAATTTGAACTCAGGTCCTCTTGACTTCAGGTCTAGTGCTCTATCCACTGTGTTACCTAAGTGCCCCATGGCTCATATTTTATTAGCAAAGAGTGCAGTTTTGGCTTAGACCTGAAAAAATTTATCCTAACTTTGAAACATTAAGTATTTTTAAAAGCAGTTATTCCTAGGAGAGGTGCTCTGGAATCTTTTGACAACACTGTTCATTTTAAAAGTTGAGCTTAGATATCAGAGTTGAATTTACTCTGATATACTGGGTTAAAAAAATCATTTAAAAAACAAGTCAGTTCTGTGTGACCCTGGACAAGTCACTTAATCTCAAATCCCTCAGCCAAAATAAAAAGGAAAAAAAGAAAAAAAGTCAGTTTCAGGACTACAAATTTTCTCAGAAGTTCCATCAACTCAGAAAGCAAAATAAAGCAGTAAGAAAGAAAGATTGCTGGAAAGAGAAAGGGGGAGATTGAATGGGGTAAATTATTCCACACAAAAGAGGCATGAAAAAGCTATTACAATAGAAGGGGGGGGTCATACCAATCTTAAACCTTACTCTCATCAAAATTGGCTCATATAGGGAATAATATGTATATTCACTTATAGAAATTTATCTTTATATGGAAGTAAAAAGGAATGGGGATGACTAAAGGGGAAGAGGGCCTGATAAAAGGGAAGATATACTACGGAAGGTGCTGATCAGAAGTAAAACACTTCTGAGGATGGGAAGATTAAAAGATAAGAGAAAGAAAGGGATAAACAAGCAAAAAATGGCATGGAAGGAAACACAGTTATTTTAATTTTAAATGTGAATGGGATCAACTCACCTATAAAATGGAAGGTTGTTTTCAAAAAACATACTTGAAGAAAGATAACCATAGATTAACACATATAGCTGAAATTAAATCTATTATGCTTCAGCTGAAGTAAAGAAAGCAGGGGTGTCAATCATTGTCTCAAACAAAGCAAAAGCAAAAAATAAATCTAATTTAAAAAGATAAAAAAGGAAACTATATCTTGCTGAAAAGTATCATAAATAATTTAGTCATATCAATAATACACATATATGTACCAAATTAAATAGCATCTAAATTTTTGAAGGAGAATTTATATAAGTTACATAAAGAAATAAAAAATAAAATTATACTAGTGGGGAAACTCAAATTTCCCCCTCACACAACTAGATAAACCTAACCAAAAACAAATAACAAAAAAGCTAAAAAAGGTGAAAAAATTCTGGAAAAGTTAGATATGATAGATCTCTGGAGAAAACTGAATGGGAATAGAAATGAACATATCTTAGTAATCTACTATATGATAAACCCAAATATCCAAGCTTTTGGCATAAAAACTCACTAGTTGACAAAAATTACTGTCAAATTCATGGATAAGGAATGAATTTAGGACCAAAGAAGGTATAGAGAGCATTACAAAATATAAAATAGATAATTTTGATTATATAAACTTAAAAAGCTTTTATACAAAGAAAACCAATGCAACCAAAAGTATTAGGAAAGTATAAAGTAGAAAACTGGTAAGAATTTGCAACAAGTATCTCTGATAAAGACCCCAATTCTCAAATATTTAGAAAAATGAGAAACTTTGCACACTTTTTCTAAACATTTCTAATATTCGTCATACTGCACAAGAGAAATCAGATCAAAAGAAAAAAAAAAAACACAAGTATGAAAAAAAAATTAACCAAATAACAGCAAAAAAAGGTGAAAAATACTATGCTTTAATCCACATTCAGTATGTATAGGTCTCTCTCTGGCACTTTCCATCACAAGTGGATGTGATGGAAATTGGAAATGCCTAGTTGAGAAGAGCAAAGTTCATCACAGTTGATCATCATATAATCTTGTTGTTATTGTATACAATGTTTTCCAGTTCTACTCATTTCACTAGGCATGAATTCATGTAAGTCTTTTCAGGCTTTTCTAAAATAAACCTGCTCATCATTTCTTATGAAGCAATAATATTCCATAACTTATTCAGGCATTCCTCCCCTGATGGGCATCCACTCAACTTCCAGTTCCCTGCCACTACAAAAAGGGATACTACAAACATGCTTGCACATGTGGGTCCTTTTCCCTCTTTTATGATCTCTTTGGGATACAGACCCAGTAGAGACACTGCTGGATCAAAGGGTATACATAATTTTATAGCCCTTTGGGCATAAGAACTCAAAATTTTAAATAAAAATGTTTTCTGAAAAAAGAAGCACCATGAAATAAGTCCAAAATATTTATGGATCATAAAAACTATAAAAATTAATTTTCCAGAAAGAAAAATCCCTAAATTTATCTTTAAAAGAGATGAGCAAAAAGAGAGAGAAAGAGATGAGCTTACATTAAGCATTTCTGCATTCAAAGACTTCCTCACCCATTAAAGAAAGCAATGAAAGATTAACAAAAAAAAACTTTGTAAGTAAAAATATTGCTTTTCAAGCTCACACTTTTTTCTTCACAATAACCCTGAGGCATCTACTTACAGTACCCCCCTTAGTTTTCTTGACTCCTAATCCCATCCACTTTTCGGATGAATATGAAATACTGTAAACACTATAATTTCAATTCTCCTTTGACTTGGAAATTTTTTCTTTTAAAAAGTTAGCATTTGGGGGCAGCTAGGTGGCGCAGTGGATAGAGCACCAGCCTTGAATTCAGGAGGACCCGCGTTCAAATGTGGTCTCAGACACTTAACACTTCCTAGCTGTGCGACCCTGGGCAAGTCACTTAATCCCAGCCTCCAAAAAAAAAAAAAAAAAAAAAAAAAAAAAGTTAGCATTTTGATAATAATTAACTTGCATTGGTTCATATACATCCTTCCACATTTGGCAAAGGATGGAGCTACAAAACAAGGCACTCAAACTTATATATGGGCAGTATATGGATCTGTCTTGAATAAATGTACAAATTTGTTGGATTTCAAGGAGGCGCAATGAAGAGTCAGGGAGATTCATCTTCCTAAGTTCAAATCTGGCCTGAGACATTTATTAGCTATGAGATTCTAGGCAACTCATTTGATCTCCGTTTGCCTCAGTTTCCTCATCTGTAAAATAGAGTAAAGTATCTCACAAGGTTAGTATGAGGATCAAATATAAAAACATTTGCAAAAAGCACTTAACACAGCATTCAGGACTTAATAGGTGCTATATAAATGCTTATTCCATTCTTTCTGTTTCATTATTTTGTTTTCCTTATTTACTTAGTAAAAACAGCTAATCTAATCTTCAAGTCACCTATTATTTTGTTCAAGGAAAAAATGTGTGTTGCCATTTTTGGTCACGATAAAGAGAGGAAAGCAGAGAGTCTCTAGTAGTTGGATGTGGTAATGGCCCTATAAGACCAGGCCAGCTCTGGATCCTGGGGGAGAACAAGAGCTAGAAGCCCACAGTAAGAATCCAAGATGGTCAAAAGTAAGAATAGCTAGAAGAAGTGGGCAGCTAGATGGTGCAGTGGATAGAGCGCCAGCCAGCCTTGAATTCAGGAGGACCCGAATTCAAATTTGGTCTCAGACACTTAACACTTCCTAGCTGTGTGACCCTGGGCAAGTCACTTAACCCCAGCCTCAGGGGAAAAAAAAAAAAAAAGAAGAGCTAGAAGAAAATTGGAGACTCCATTTCCAGACTGTGTCCCTCACAAAGTCCCTAAGACAAATCTCTGACAGAGCTCAGTTATGCCCAATGGATTAAATTTTTCACTGAAATTAACTCCACTTTTACCCCACTCTTTTGGGCATATGGATACCAACAGCTCTCCACCCTTTAGGATGATCTTGTGCCAAATTAAATAGTTCTGCTTCCATTGTCCATAAAGCTATATTCTGTAACATCTTGGAAAAATCTCTCTGGGCCTTCAGTGTTTTGCATTGAGTACAATATTAACCACTATTATCGAATATCTCTGGGAACTCTATCCTACCATATTGAACAGAGTAGTAATGGAACTGTCCCAGGACTCTGGAAGGCTCATTTATTTCATAATATATGGTTTGCTTGTGAAACGATCAGAACCCTGCTAGACTAGAAAACAAACATTCACATAGGGCGTTTCCCATGTCTCTGAATAAAGATGATAGTTTGGCAAGCTCAGCCTAGACTGGTCTAACAATTGCATAGAATTTCTTTTTTTTTTTTTTTTCCAAAGGGAATTAGTTTCCTGAACATTCAGAAGAAAATTAATTTGCTTGTTTAATTAAAAAAAATTAACCAAACAATAACTAAAGAAAAGACTAGGAAAGAATATGACACAAAGAAGGAATTGTATTATGTTCCTAAAGGAACAGATTTAAAATTTTTCCCAAAGGAGTAACAATTTTTAAAAGTAAGAAATTGATCCAGGTAGGAAAATTCATATTATATTGACCATGTATAACCTATATCAGATTGTTTGCTGTCTTAAGAAGGGGGGAGGTAAGGGAGAAAGAAAAAATTTTAGAAACTAAATCTTAGAAAAGTGAATATTGTTATTGCTCTGTAAGAAATGACCAGCAGGATGAATTCAGAAAGGCTTGGAGAGACTTGCATGAACTGATGCCGAGTGAAATGAGCAGAACCAGAAGATCTCTGTACACTTCAATGTTGTATGAAGATGTATTCTGATGGAAGTGGATATCTTCAACATAAAGAAGATCCAACTCACTTCCAGTTGATCAATGATGGACAGAAATAACTACACCCAGAGAAGGAACACTGGGAAGTGAATGTAAATTGTTAGCACTACTGTCTATCTACCCAGGTTACTTATACCTTCGGAAGCTAATAATTAATGTGTAACAAAAAAATTGGATTTACACAGATATATTGTATCTAGGTTATACTGTAACACATGTAAAATGTATGAGGTTACCTGTCATCTAGGGGAGGGAGTAGAGGGAGGGAGAGGAAAATTTGGAAAAATGAATACAAAGGATAATATTATAAAAAAATTTACTCATGCATATATACTATCAAAAATGTATAATTATAAAATTAATTTAAAAAAAGAAAAGTAAATATTGAAAATTACCTTTCCATGTAAATTAGAAAAATACTATTGAACTCAGGGAATTCATATTGTTCATTTCATGGGATTATTGATCTAGAAGTGGTAGAAGACCATGAAACTCAGTTATTTTACAAATATCCAGGGTATTGTAAGAGACAGAATTTGAACTCTTATTCTCTAGATTCAATGATCTTTTTGCTGTGATAAGATATACTAAACCTAGAAGTAGGAACTGAAATAGAGAAACTGGTCTTTTTCTTCTGTTCTGAGTATATTATTAAGTTCCAAGGGGAAGATGAATATCTTTAATATCTTTCATAATATCCTTATTCCATTTTTTCACTTCAATTGACTAGACAAAGACCAACATTTTCATTACCCTTATAATCTGTCCCTTAGGTATGTCATAAAGGTGAATGAAGCACACAATGGCAGAGATGGAAGGAGCCTAGAATATTTCCTGGAATGTTTTAGTACTACACCTCCAACAAATGGCTAGTCAGACTCTTGACATGGGATTAACCAGTTTCAATTTGCAAAATCCAGAGAGGATGGTAATAATAATAACAGCTATATTTGTAAAATATTTTAATGTTTGAAAAGCACTTTACAGATATGATTTCATTAATTTGTCATAAAAACCATGTAAGTTAACTATGGAAATGAAGTGTTCCCTTTACCCCATTCCATTTTTGGACAGTCCTATTTATTGTGTTGTGTTTTTTGTTTTTTTTTTTTTTGAAGTTGAACATGGACAGCCATGCATATAATTTCTTGTATGCTTTCTTGAAATGAAAATTTATTGTTATATATTTTGAATCCTCCCTGGTGTTCTGCTAGATATGTGAAAATAAGTACCTAAAATGCTTATTTATTCATTCCTTCTTCCTCTGCTTATCTACATGTAGCAATTTTGTCTTTGCTTAAAACGTGATTTCCATGCGTTGGGTATAAAGGGCCCACCAGATGAAAAGCACTCCTTTATATATGTAAAGATCTGGACAATGTTACAAAGCACTTTTACATGCATAAGTTCATTGGACTCACCAAACAACCCTACGATGAAAGGAATTTGGACATTCTTTTTATTTTCTGTTTTTACAGCTAAGAAAGCTACAATTCAGAGGTCAGTGTCTTGCCTTATAATGTTAGAAGTCAAGGGCAGGATTAATATTCAAAAACTCAGTCTTTTCTAACTTCCAGTATAGTCATTTCCATTAATTCCTTCCATAATTAGTCATTTCTTTTGTCAAATGCATCTTCCTAAACATGTTTGACCACGTGCTCCTCCTCGCACATCTCCTGTTCAATAAACTTCCAGCTCCTCCAAGAACAAATTAAAAAAGTCCTTCAAAGAAAGCCCTTTTAAAAAGCCTCTTTTAAATAAAATCCTTACTAATCTGGCCCCTTCCTGCTTTTCTGTGACTCTAGCAAAAAACCAGGTCCTTGGTAGTCAAGGTGGGCCATGCAGAAAAGCACTGAGAGGAGAGGCCTTTGTAGAATTTAAGTGTCTGTAAGAGGGCCAAGGTTGAGGAGAGGCCAAGCTACTCTCCAAGGCAAGCAGGGAGAAAGAGATAGGATTACCTTGTCCTTAAGTGGATCTCTGTGGTCCTTAAGTAAGTCTTTGCATTGCAACCCTGAGGTTATTCCTTGACCACAAAAGTCATTATCCTCCCCCTCCTTAGGTTGCTAATTCTTTAGGAACTTATCCACCTTGGGGCTTCAAGGATTCTTTAAGAATTTAGCTTGCCTTATGGCAACTTCCTTTTCTCTAGTTAAGGGCTAAATCCTTTTTGGATTAGCCCACCCATAATTAAAAAAATACATATTTGCCACTAGATTTAGAGATGAGCTAAGCCTACAAATTCTTTTGAGACAAGTCAAGACACTGGCCTGAAACTCCAATATATTATGGGGGGGTTCAACACCTGCATCCCATCATTCTTACACCTCATTTACCTCCAGAGACTCTTCCTTCTGGACACCTAGCTGCATATTGTATGAGATATTCCATCTGCCAACTAAAAGCATTTTCTCTAGCTGTCCCCCATACCTGAAATTCTCTCCATCTCTGTCTCCCAACTAAGCTGGCTTTCTTCAAGTACCAGTTAAAATCCTACCTTCCACAAAAAGCCCTTCCTTAACCACCTTAATGCTAATGCTTCCCTCCATAATGATTTAGTCTTTGATTCTTCTTCAATCTCATTTGTACATAATTGTTTGCATCTGGTCTCCCCCAACAGACAATGAGCTCTTTGAGAGCAAAATGATTTTCGTCATTTTTTTTGTTTTGTTTCCCCAGTGCTTAGCAAATAGTAGGTATATAATAAATAGTTCTTGACTTATCTTGATTTATAAATTTTTAATTTTTAAAATTTAATTAATTTAATACATTTAAATTATATTGTATATATAAATTATAATTTAATTAATTTAATCAGCACCATTATTTCACATAACTAGCAGCTGATTATTCCTCATTTTTTCCCTTCTCTCCTTTCCATCTCTCTGTAAGGTAAGGTACAAGTATGAACAAAAGAAACCTCAACTTCCCTGAATCCAAGGCACATGGACAGAAAACAATTGAGAAGGATTTCTAGTGAGAAGATGCACAAGGAGCACAAAAACTTGTAGAAGATGGTGGCAATGAGGAAGGCCAGCTGTTGGCAGTGGGTGGAAGCCACAGCTGCCATGATACCTGCTAGGAGAGTCTGAGGCAAGCCAGAAACTAAAAAAAGAATTCTGGAAAAACATGGTTGCAATGGGAAATAGGCAAAATGGCTAAGAGCCAGAATATGTTAGCAGCAAATGCTATGATAGAGGGAGTGTTGGCCCAAAAGGGTGGGACAAGGGAGTTGCAATTACTGTTGTACTGGGCCCAATACTCACATAACAAAGCTCTCAACCACTAGGCTTTTCTTTCTGGTTATATTAGTTTTTTTGTTTGTTTGTTTGTTTTTTAGGGGACTACAACAAATAGCTCTGGGGAAAGAGGTACAAGACATAGTATTCATCAGGAAATTGAAATTAATTAGTTATTTTCTTGCTAAGGAAACCCAAGTTTGAGTCTCCTTACTTGTTTTTGGTAAAGCCTTAAAACAAAACTGCTTTAAGTTCAAAATCATTCTAATTTGTTGCTTGTATAAGGGAAAAAGCTAAAAACAAAATTGCGTATATTATTCCCTTAGAAATACCAAAAAAAAAAAAAAAAAAAAAAAACAGGCAACCATGAGTCACAGAAATCATGGAAAGTAGGACTTCAAAATTAATAGATTGGGTCTACAGAGAGAGGACTGTGGGAAAAAACATAGTATTTTCATTCTTTTTTTGTTGTTTACTTGCATTTTATTTTCTTTCTCATTTTTTCCTTTTCGATCTCATTTTTCTTGTGCAGCATGATATTTGTGGAAATATATATAGAAGAATTGCACATGTTTAACATACATTGTATTACTTGCTCTCTAGGGGAGAGGATGAGGGGAAGGGAAAGAAAAAATTTAGAACGCAAGATTTTGTAAGGGTGACTGTTGAAGAAAATTATCCATGGATATGTTTTGAAAATAAAAAGCTTTAATTAAAAAGGAAAAGAAAATCGAACCAGCAAATGATAACAGAGGTTATCATACTAGTGTCTATTTAGGGGAAAACTCCCAAGTGTGGCTCCAATGAGATTAGAATATAATTGAGAAATGTATAATGAAAGAAATAAAAAGGTAATAAAACACAGATAATATTAATATGTGGTTTTCTAAGTCAATATGTGGCCTATAGAGATCTGATTCTATTTGAATCTGACACCACGGGTCTGTAGCTTACATCAACATTCTGATGCATCAATGAATTTATGATTGCCCTACTTTAGGAAGATATACTTCCTCATCTATCCTGTATTGAGATTGTTTCCTAATCTTTTTCTTTATCTATGAGCATCACTTCAGTCTGTTTAAAGGTGCATTTCAAAATTTTGAATATAATCCAAAAATCTTATCTCAAACATATCAAACACAACAGATGCTGGTTCCTGCTCACTCATTTCCTTGAAGAACTCAAGAACTGCAAGTTCTCTCTCTAGTGACTCATGCTTTTATTCAACAATAATACTCAGAAAAGACTAATAAGTGACCCACTAGTACCCAAGCAGTTTATCTAGGTGTGATCAGGGATCCATCATAAGAAAAGAACTGACTGTAATATTTCATAGTATTTTAGCATTAAAAAAAAAAAGTATTTAGTAATAATGGAAATCAATGCGTTATCATTGAATCAACAAGTTATTTTTAAGCAAAAGTAAAATAATACTATTTAGTGACCTCACGTGTTATGTTTCTTATTTCCTCTCTAAACTATCTTTCTTTGGGAAGATGTTATTATTACCATCCCCTGTACATGATGTTTTCTGTTCACTGAACATATATTTCTTAAGAGTCTAGTAAAGATATAGCCATCAACATTGTGGTACATGAATGTCATGAATGAGATACAAGAATTCCTCCCTCCTCCCCTTCTTTTTTTCCCAAAGTGAAGCACTATGGAGGTGGAACATAACACATACAGTCAAAATGGATAGATATATTGGTTAGTTTTGATAAACTGATTTCCCCCACTCTATATTTTCTTTGTTTTAAGGAATGGCTCTTTCAAGTAATGAAGTGAGAGGATCACATTGGAAAATGAAGGAATTGTACAAACAAAGCCATTAACAAAAAAAAAAAAATTTTTTTTAAGAAAGTTTATATAAGACTGCATCAGGGATTACAAGGATAAATGAACAAATGATTCCTGCTCTTGTGGTCTAGTAAACAAGATGACATGTAAAAGACTATTAAAAATTATTGAGATTAGTGCCATTGAGAGAAGTACAATCCTCCCCATTATTTGAAGAATGTCTCCAGGGACTTCATTAGACTGTCAAAGGAATCCATGATACAAAAAAAAGATTAAAAATTTCTGCTTTAAATCTATGTTCTCTTTGATTTTCATACGGGAAATGACCCAAAATACAAAGGATGAGGAGATTCTTTCCTCAAGAGATGTCTGCTGCTGCTGGTCTGGAATCTGAACTCAGAAACCACACTGACTATCATCCTATCCTGCTCCTTCCTTCCTTAAGTCTAGATTGATAGTACAGACTTAAAACAAGCCAAAGCTGATTCTCTGCTTGGACCAAAGTAGTTTCAAATTAATCACCTTATCTAAAGAGAAGATAAAACATTCAGGTCCCTAAAAATTCAGTCACAGATATGTTTCTTTTTGCTGATTCATTTCCAATGAGAAGGAGGATAATTCTCAAGTTATTTGGTGTAAATTCCCTCATCATTACATAGAAGAGTATAAGAGAAGTCCTATAAGTAGTCATTCATATCTACTTTTTTAAGGTTGTAAGGGGGAAGAGAGGAGTATTGGTTTTGTTGTTCAGCAATTTCTTTCAGTCATGCCCCACTCTTCCTGACTCCATTTGGAACTTTAATTTCTTATAGAATAATATTTTATAACCTTTATATACTATAACTTATTCAGCCATTCCCCAACTAATAGCCATCCACTCAATTTATAATTCCTTATTACCACAAAAGGCTGGCTCAAACATTTTTGCACATGTGAGTCCTTTCCCGTTTTTTTTTGTGATCCTTTTGAGATACAGACCCATTAGAGACTGCTAGATCAAAGAATATGCACAGTTTGGTAGCCCTTTGGGCATAGTTCATCTGGGGTTTTCTTAATTTATGGAGTGGTTTGCCATTTCTTTCTCCATCTCATTTTATAGATGAGTAAACTGAGGCAAATAGAGTTATTTGTCCAGGATCACACACTTAGTAAATATTTGAGGTCAGATTTCAGGAAAATGAGTCTTTTCAACTCCAGGCCTGGTATTCTATCTATTATAGTCAGACTTTTTTGCTATGTTAATTAATTTTGCTGAACTGTTAATATTATTCTTTTAAAATTCATTATAAATGATTCCTTTCTGAAGGGGGATTCATTGGGAAGTGTCAGTCATTATAAAAACAAAAAATGCTAATTTAAAAATTATCTTTAAAAATATCAAGAAGTAGCAATTTACCTGCACGACATAAAAAAATAGTTTATATTTGTCACCTAAAGAGGAATGCTTTTCATAGGTTCTAGAGCTGAAATGAACCTTAGATATCTAACACTCTCATTTTACAGATATGGAAACTTAGACCAAAAAAGTTAAGGGGCTGGTTCAAGGTAACACAGTTTAGTAAATGAGAACACTAGGATTTGAATTAAAATCCTGTGGATTGTAAGCTTAGGACTCTTCCCACAGTCTCACCTGCTTGGTTTCCATTTAATATGTAGATTTAGTCATCTTCATTAGGGAAGGTAGGGGGCTTCATAGAACTCTGTTGCAACTACTACATTTTTCTCAAGTTTCTCATCAATGAATTATGAAAAAAAAAAGTGGTTTCTTCTTCACTGTTTTGTTTAACCTCTACTTTTAAAAGAGACTTTTTTTTTTTTGGAGGTTGGGGTTAAGTGACTTGCCCAGGGTCACACAGCTAGGAAGTGTTAAGTGTCTGAGACCTGATTTGAACTCGGGTCCTCCTGAGTTCAGGGCTGGTGCTCTATCCACTGCGCCACCTAGCTGCCCCCAAAAGAGACTTTTTTTCTAAAATTAGAATATAATTTTCTATTTTAAAATATCATCTAAAATAAAATTATATCAACAGTCATATGAGAAAGAAAATGTGGAATGGTACTTAAAACACTGAATTCATAGTCCGAGTTCAAATTTAGACTCTGTATAACCTTGATGAGAAGCCATTAAATTCTCAAAATGTGGGAGTTGAACTAAATTATTCAAGGCCCCCTCTAGTTCTTGGACCTAGAAACCTAAAATAATGTGGTGACAAATTTCAACTTGGAAATTTTCCCCATATTTTTGGACCGTGTTCAATCTTGAATACTGATTAATATCCCAGACACCACAATGGTTATTGAAAGTCATATTGTAGACTACTGAATTCTGAGAAAGAAACTTCGAGGAATTTATTTTTTAAAAAACAATCCAATCCAACACACTTCCATAAAACAGTGAAAGGCAGAACTTTTTCTGAACACTATATCATAATATTCATATGCAATAGTACCACTGCTAATTTTCTTTTCAAAGGAGCAGATGGGAATTGTGATTGCGAACTTCCAGACCCTTTGTAACTAGCAGGGCTTGGCTTCCTTTTTGGGTCAGTAGTTTTTAGATCATTATCTGTCTTATGTAAGTAGAAAAGGAAAAGAACTAGAGGAAAAATAAAAATCAGGATGTTATTTAAAGGGAAATGGGTGAGCCACATTTTCCTATACAATACTGAGAGAATGTAAAGATGCATCTGTATCTAAGTATTTCCAAATGTGGTTATTCTACAGGGATCTCCAATAATTTTTATTCTACCTTTCACCTCTCCACTGAACTCTCTCCCCAATAATTCTTATACTGATAAAGATATCATGGAATGTCATATGCGACAGGGCATATAAGCAATATATTAGTCAACAACTGAATTCACATATATATACCACATACTGTAAACATATTTACATTTTAGTATAGAAATCTTAGAGTAGCACACTCCTTTATTTTAAAATAAAATTATCCTCAGGCTAAAATACATGATATTCTATTCCTTCTTAGTTTATCCAGGGTATTACAATCCAATTTTAAATTCATAAGTGGTATCCCTAATGTCATTCAAACCTAAATCCATATTTATATGGTCTTTTCTTTATAACTATATCATAACTAAGTTTATCAACTCTGCATGCCTATTCATTACCAAACATCTATGATTGTCTAATATATAAGAAATAGATAACTGATGCAGGCAGCCATCTGACTGAATTCAGAGGTTTTGCATAGTAGACCTGCAATTTCATATGCAATCTTTTTTTTTTTTTTTTTTTTTTTTGGTACTGTGTTATGGAAATGCCTGTTTTGTTCTGTGAATTGAAAATAAAGTAAATCTGTAATAAACAATTAAAAGAGGGCAAAAAAAATCATAACCAACAATCTCTTCAATTTACGGCAATGCAAGCAAGAGAAAAGATATTTTGTTAACAGGCTCTTGCAAAAAATAAGATGTAATATTTGAGACCAGTGGTCTGACACAGAGGAGAATATTCTGTCTTTGAGAGCAAATCAAAAGTTAACAATCCTGGCTGCTACATTCAGTTTTGATCAGAATTTTCCATGTCATCTGACAATTCAACTTGTATAATTTGTTCTATGTTCAGTCGATCAGGAAGAAAGGGTATCTCTGCCCTTTAGGATATTTAAGTTCAAAGAATATTCCTGAAAAAAAAAGTTCTTAAGTGAGAACTGCCACATATTATGAAATCAATTTTTTTTTTTAAAGTTTACTTGAAAACTTGAGGGTCATAGGATCATATATTTAAAGTTGTCAAGAAATTTAACAGTTCTCTCATATAACTCCATCAATTTACAAATGGGCTAAAATGAGACCCAGATAGTTTAAATGAATCACCTAATGGCCTAGCAAGAAGTAGTATCAGGAAATCAAACCTAGACTGCTGGCTGCAAATTTACCTCCTCCCCACTTTTTTTAATTATTATGCCACCTCTTTTGATATGATTTCTTTTATTTCAGAAAATATCTAATATCTACATAACAATATAGTATTATTCAACAATACTCTTATCAGATGTTCTCCATATGGAAATCTCTATTAAAGTTAAAACAAAACAACTGATTCTCATGATACCTTTCCTTCTGAATCAAATAAGAAGGAAAACTGTATTTATTATAGATTTGATAGTGATCAAATCAATCAGCACAAAATTACAAAGAATCTACGTTGTGACTATGTATCACACAAAGCAAGATAAAACATGGATAGTCTCTTGGGAACTCTCAGCTTTTAAGAAGATGAAGTTATAGTTTCGATACAAAACCGAAATACATGAAACTATTAGATAGGAATGATAATAAAAATAGGAATTATAATAAGGAATAAGAATAGGAAAGATAATAGGAATAATATAGGAAAGAATATAAATTACTATAAATTAGGTGATGTGGAAGATAAATGAGATCAAAGAAGATGTAAAAATGTTTTCCCAGTTTATTGCTCCCTTTCTAATCTTGTCTGCATTAGTTTTGTTTGTATAAAACCTTTTTAATTTAATTTAATCAAAGTTATCTATTTTCTAATCAATAATGATCTCTAGTTCTTCTTTGGTCACAAATTCCTTCCTCCTCCACAGGTCTGAGAGGTAAACTATCCTATGTTCTTCTAATTTATTTATATCATTCTTTATGTCTATATCATGAATCCATTTCAATCTTCTCTTGGTATACAGTGTTAGGTATGGGTCAATGCATAGTTTCTGCCATACTAGTTTCCAATTTTCCCAGCAGTTTTGTCAAATAGTGAGTTCTTATCCCAAAAGCTGGGGCCTTTGGGTTTGTCATTGACTATTTTGTTTTGTGAACCTAACCTATTCCACTGATCAACTAGTTTTTTTCTTAGCCAATACCAAATGGTTTTGACGACTGCTGCTTTATAATATAGTTTTAGATCTAGTACAGGTAGGCCACCTTTTGTGCCATTTTTTTTTCATTAATTCCCTTGAAATTCTCGACCTTTTGTTCTTCCAGATGAATTTTGTTATTTTTTCTAGGTCAGTAAAATAGTTTCTTGAGAGTTTTGTTTTCTTTCTTAGGTTTGTTTTGTTTTGTTTTGTTTTGTTTTTCTCTTTTCTTGATCCAATTTTTCTTGTGCAGCAAGATAAGTGTATAAATATGTATATATATATATATTGGATTTAACACATATTGTAACATATTTAAGATGTTAACATATATTGTAACATATTTAATATCTAGGGGATGGGGTGGGGGGAAGGAGGGGAAAATTTGGAAAAGAAGGTTTTGCAAGAATCAGTGTTGTAAAATTACCCATGCATGTTTTGTAAATAAAAAGCTTTAATTTAAAAAAAAAAAGATCAAAGGAGATGAAGAAATGGGAGTAGTATTTAGAGACATGGAATAGGGAGGGTATTCCAGTCCGTAGATCTAGGGAACCAACATGAGTGATGGCGGGTCTCACTAGGGTGATGATGAACATAGCATAAATGAGAGTTTACTTTTAAGGGCTCTGGCCTTTTTTCAATCCTAGCTTAGAAGTTCTCCAGACTAGGAAGCACAGTCTGTAGGATTTCAAGAATCCTGCCCCAGGGCTTTCTCCAGCTAAGCAATACCCAGAAAACTGTCTCTTACTTTCTTTAGCCTATAGAGCATTCTCCAGCTCTTAGGAACCTAGGATAAGATCCCTCTACCTTAAGTATAAATGCCTTCTAGAGACTGGCCACCTATTTCCTTCTAAGATCCCATTAGGTACACCTTGAATACTTGCTCTTTCTCAAGAGAGGGCCCTGTACAGTTCAATCAAGTTCCTTTCTCGATAGATTTATGTCCAACCATTAATACTTTACCTGGACGTATTCCTGAAGGGTTAGCATACTTTGACCCTCCTCAAATTCTCCCCTTTCATGATTCTTAAGCCCTACCTACCAAGATGCAAACCTCCATTACTCATCCCTGACACCCCCTTAACTATCCACCTTGCCCTCTCCAATGTTCAACTTTAAATCTTTTCAATTCCTTTGCTGTGCCTTCTCTGAAACTCCTGATCCATAATTAAAAATGTTTCTTTCATCTTAAAACTCTGTTTCTCACTCTATCGGCCAGCACTAATCTTTCTCCGGATAAAACTGCTTGCTTCCTGAACCAGCCATTCTAGATTTGCTTTCATTTTCTCTCATAATAATCCCTTCCACCCTAAAAAAAACTCATTTTCCATAGTGGATGACCCTGAATATTCTGCAATTCCCGTTTGTCCTTCCATCCTCTTCAATAAGAAACCCTCTCTCCACCAACTCTTCCCTTCATACTAAGAGACTTCAACATCAATATTGATGTACCTTCAAATACCCCAAATTTCCATTTCAAGACCCTTCCTGAACCAATCCATCTGCATCATTCTCTACTCTCAGATCACTCACCTTCTTTTTCTATCACTGATCCAGACCCTTAATTCCTCCATACATCTGCTTCTTTGTTCTTATTCAAGTGCTGCTGCATGTTTGAAGAAAATGCACCAGAGAAAATCACGTACCACTACAAATACATACACTATCTTATCTTACTGGACTGGAGAACTCCAGAAGCATGATTGAAAGAAGCCAGAGCCTTTGAATTCCCTCATTTATGATCCCTTATATTTACCTTTAGTGATGACTCATGATGGTTCCTTAGGTCTAGGGCATATAGCATGGGAATTATTTTTTCCTAATGAATTAACTACTAAAGGAGTAGAAAATTCATTAGGAAAGAATGATTCCATGCACCTGCACCATTTGTTGAGAACCTCACATTATACCTAACTAAAAAAATTGAGGTCATTCAATGAAAAAGTTCCCTTCTTTCCTCCTCAAATACACTTTTTGCAAGAGACTTTTCCTGTACCCTTAATTGCCAGTACCTGAGATTACCTAATTTACTTTGTATATATCATGTGTATATGTAGTTGTTTGTATGTTGACTTTCCCAGTAGAAAGAGATCTCTTTGAGGACAAAGAGGCTTTTACCTTATTCTGCATCTATGGTATGCACTTAGTAATATATATATATATATATATATATATATATATATATATATATATATATATATATATATATATATATATATATATATATATATATATATAAATAAAAATATTTTTTTTACTAATTCTTTAAAAATCAGCTATACATATATTCATCATCAATTTCAATGTTATCATCATAACAAAGTATCAATAAAATTATTTACCAATAAGAATACTTGACTGATCCTAGCATTCCATTCCTTAATAAGAGAATTAATTTATAAATGTTCTGAAAAATATAAAAAACTTCCCCCTTCCTATTTTTTAGTGTACATTACTTTATCTGCTAATTAGAAAAGTTGTGAAGCATTTTTCCTGTTCCTCTTTTATCCTTTCCTACTATAAGATATTTTTTCACACAAATCCCCATATAACTAGATAAATGACAATCTTAAAGCATACCTTATGAGCAAGATAGGTTGTCTCCATTTAAAGTCCAACCAGATTAATTTAAAGTCTACAGTAATGAGAACTAACTCATCCTATTTATCCCTCATTAAACATACATATCATTCTTTCCTTGAACTATATTTTTTTCCTCTCCTAAATTGATACCTTAATTTAATAATTAAGCATATTTGCGGAGATAATGTGTATCTCTATATTTTTACAGCATCTAGCATCTGTTTAATAAATGAAAATTTAATTCATCACAGTTGAATTAGCCCCAATCATGCATACAATAGCAAGCAGCTTGAGGCCAAGGAAGATACAAAAGCTTCCTGACCCCTTAATGTTCAGGGTTAATGTCCATTTCCTTTTCTATTTTAAGTAAATTGGAGTTCTTTGACCCATCCCTAAAATTAAAATTTTTTAAAAAATCACTTCTAAAATTAAAACAAAACAAAAAAAAAATCACCTCAAGTAAAAAGTAGTTGGCTAAAGAAGCTGGTTCTATCTTGTTAAATATTCTGTCAGCTCAGCTGCTTTAATCATTTTGACAATTTAGTTAAGACTGCAGGGGGATTAATTGATGTTTTGAAAGATACAGGCCTTCATGGATGTGGGCAGATCACAACCTCTACATTTCCTCATCATGAACTATCCTTTTTCATATTTTCTTATAAAATGATATATTTCTTATTGGTATTTTTCCATAAAGAGAAACAGGTGAGACATTCTGAAGCCATCCTGCCTCTACTACATATTGTGTGACCTGGGGACATTCTCCTGACAACTCTCTAAACTAGAGATTAAAGAGAGGGTGCCTATCTCTATTCATAAAAATCAATTTTTCCCCTGCTACATCTATGTATTGCCCACTGATCTTTAGCTTTTTTCTCTAATATGGATTCTTCCAAATTCATGCTTCAGAGACACAGTAGCATCCATGACAAAACAAGAAAGTTCTCATTAGAAATTAATTTAAAACCAATGAGAAAATTAGACACCTTCAAGATATACAGAAATATTCATGAAACCCCTGAAACCATCCTCTGCCTTAATAAAACTACATTTGATGTTTGTGGCAGCTATTTTTGTTGTAGCTAGAAACTGGAAGTTGAATGGATGTCCATCAATTGGAGAATGGTTGGGTAAATTGTGGTATATGAAGGTTATGGAATATTATTGCTCTGTAAGAAATGACCAGCAGGAGGAATACAGAGAGGCCTGGAGAGACTTACATCAACTGTTGCTGAGTGAAATGAACAGAACCAGAAGATCACTGTACACTTCAACAACAATACTGTATGAGGATGTATTCTGATGGAAGTGGAAATCTTCAACATAAAGAAGATCCAACTCACTTCCAGTTGATCAATGATGGACAGAAATAACTATATCCAGAGAAGGAACACTGGGAAGCGAATGTAAATTGTTAGCACTACTGTCTATCTACCCAGGTTACTTATACCTTCGGAAGTTAATAATTAATGTGCAACAAGAAAATGGTATTTATACACATATATTGTATCTAGGTTATATTATAACACATGTAAAATGTATGGGATTACCTGCCATCGGGGGGAGGGAGTGAAGGGAGGGAGGGGATAATTTGGAAAAATGAATAAAAAAAATAAAAAATAATAATAAAAAAAAGAAATAAAACTACATTTGAAATTATTATGGTTTAAAAAGGGACAGTATAGTGTAGTGGATAGATAGTTACCCTTGGAACTGGGAAGTCCTGCCTTTGACATAGTAGGAAAATTATGTAAGATATTAGATTGCAAAGAAAATACAAAACTGCATTGGTAAAGGGAGTTTCCTTAACAAGGGAGTTCTCTACTTTAGTGAAATCCCAGGGCCAGACTTTATTCTCTATTTTACGATTGAGAACTCAGGTTAAAATCTATACTCCCTCATTTTGATGAAAATTAGGAAAATGAGAAAAACAACTCTGTCAACCCACCCATTTTTAATGAGAAAAGGTGGAAGGTTGGGGTTTCTGCCAGAGCCACATGGATTATCCAACATCTTCAGAGGACTACTTAATATGCAAAAAGCACATAGGTGTTTTTCATGTAATTTTAACCAACTAGTTCTGCTATTTCATTAACACCTGGGTCCCGAATCTCTGGAGTTAAAGATGATATTGAATGTGTTTTATTTATTATTCTCGTTTCTTAAATATTTGTGTCACAATCCCTTCAGAAAAGGAACTTGGTGTTCTGGATTTGCAAAATTAAAATGGTTTCTAAAGAATCCATTTTACTGAGATATAAAAACACACACTCTAAGGCCAGTCATGTTCAGTGAACCTGGAGATAACCTTTGCCTTCCACAAAGGCCTCAACAGGAAAAATATGTCAACATTTAGTATAATTTGTAGTAGCCTGTTTTGACTGTGCAAATGTAACCCAAACCTTGCCAAATTTATTGGCAAAAAACCTGTATTTTTTTAGCTTTTCATTTGTTTTCTTTTTGCTATGTGCTGTTATTTTGTGAGGTAGTTGGTTTTAAAAACATCCCAGTTCATAATGAATTCAAAATTTGTACCACTGGAAAGAGTTCTCTAACAGAACTTCCCCATTAACAGTGAATAATGTATTAAAAGATTTTTTTCTACCCCAAGAAAGAGATAAACTTATTTAAATACTTTAATTCTATAGCAAGGCAAAATAAGATTGTGTGTTTTTTTAAATTATTATTAAACATCCTAATCCTTAGATCATAAAAAATATGCTTCTAAAATTGTTTAAAACCTATTAAGGACTCTGTATATCACATCGGAACTTAAAAGTAACATTTCTCAGATTTTTTCTATGAGAAATTTTTGATTAATCAATCTACAAAACCATTTTTAAGAATCTATAATGTAGATGCTATATTCTAGTAATATTTTTTCTATTAATATAATCACAAATTTAGCGGGAAGGATTTGGCAAGCCATTTAATCTATCCCATGTGATTTTGCAGATGAGAAAATTGTGCCTCAGAAGTAAGTGCTCAAGATGACACAAACAGGTGAGTGACAGAAAGAGAGGAGGATTTAAACCCAGGTTCTCTCACTCCAAGTCAGTGATCTTTCCATGTTGCTACTTCATTTTATTTGTTCATAATTCTATGTTTGCCATACTAATAATATTAACAAAACCAATCCCCATGAGCTGCTGTTTTCTTTTTATCACGACTAAAAGTCTTTAAAAAGGGAAGAAAAAATCCAACACCAAACATACATTTGGTAGAAAGAGGTTAAATTAAATTCCTGAATTAAAAGGCAAGAAATGTCTTTGTATCCTGACCAATTATCCCTAAAGACCAATCATGATTTAAAAGGATAGGGGGGAAAAAAACCGTTACCTGGAAGTCATCATAAGGAAAAAGCAGCATTTCACGTAAACCATCATTCAAGATTTGAGTCTTCTTCTGGACAATAACATTTTCATAGTCAAGTGGCTCAATTAGCTTTGGTTTTGCCTAGAAAAGAAACAAAACAGAACAGCTTGCTTAAGCACCTGGAGTTTCTTAAGTAAGAACAATTCATTGAACTGTGCAAAATATACAATCTGCACATTTTTTCAAGAGAAAAATAAATCCCTAAAAACCCCATAATTCTTTGTTTGCATGCATAATCCATGAGAAGGAAAACATTAGAATTAATAGTAGATACTCATATTTTAAAAAGAAATATATACAATCTAAAGAGAACTTGATTCCTGATGATAGTCATTCCTGTTTTACATATAGCATAAATTTAAAAGTTTAAAAAAAAAAAGACCAGAAGCACAAACATAAATATATTTTATTTATTTAACTTCTGAATCAGTTCTCATTTCTGCCATTAATCTCTACTTCCACCATATTGTAGACCCTATCTTGTTAAACTGTGGTTGGCAACTTCATAAAGGGTCTTGTAATTGAAGATGAGGATTGCAAAAATGTGATTTATTATCAGTAAATACCTAGAGTCATGTAAAAATTTCTCAGGAAAAAAGGGGTAATAAGTGGAAAAAGTTTAAGATGCCCTGCTGTAGACCCTCACAACCATCCTCTTGAACTGATAAAGGACTCAGGTTTTCCTATTCTTATCATCCTCCTTCTAAACTATCATATTGTCACTAAAATAATCTTTCACAAGATTTCAAAACAAGTGAAAGATTATTAAGGTGGAAGACGACTGGAAAGGCAGAAAAAGTCCAGGTTATGAAGTCACCATAACCTTAGCCCTATACCTTATCAACTCTATCTCTTACTGTTGACATTTGTACAGGAGGAGCAATATAAAGGATGTCATCAAGGAAAATATATGACAGGAAAAGTAAATGGACTAGTTATGTAACCAGAACCAGGGAGAATATATACACAGGTTGAGGTGTTTCACTGGTTCCCAAGTAATGTCAAGAAAATGACAGGAGGACTCCCTTGCAAGAGGGTAAACCTTCCTAAGCAGATCTGCACATGGAACAGGGCAGCCAGAAAAGGGTAAATTATGATCTTCCCCTTATAAGGAGAACTGGAAACAATATATCATAGATCAATGGGACAGAGCATTGAAGAACATTTGCTTACTTCCCCACTACTACTAAACTTCAACTATAGTCAAGCTAGTTTTGCCAGAACGGGCCTGGAGGATTTCCCACTTCTGTGTCCTTCTCCCTTCCACGATTTTAATTTATTTTTCTTATTTTTCCTCTTTTTCAAAACCTAGCTCAAAACATAATCCCAGTGGTTTGCAATTGACTAAGAATATGGGTTAAATATGGGTTAAAATCTTTTTCTCTGACATGCTTTGACAATGTTTCTGTGACCATGAGCAAGTCACTTATATTCTCTGAACCCCCATTTTCTCACCTGTAAAATGGAGATAATACATTCCCAACAGATAAATGGCCAAAGCTAAAGAGAGGGCCTGTTCTTTAGGAACTCAAAATTAGTCTAATGGGGGAAAAATATGAAAATAACTATGTACATACAAGTTATAAATGGACATTATTGGAAATAATGAACAGAGAAGGTTCTAGAATTAAGGGAGATCAGGAAAGGTTTCCCATAGAAAGCAGGGTTTTGGCCCGGATCTTAAGGAAGATCAGAGGGTCAAGAGATATTGATGGGAGGAAAGCATTCCAGGCATTGAATTAGATCTATAATTCTTTTTTTGCATTTGTTCCCTCAAAAGTTTTTCAAGAAAATGTCTCTCATCAAGCCTGTGCTATTTGCTATTACAGTCCAAACAGTCAGAGAGATCCAGCACACACAGTTAAAGAGCAGAAAATCCAGCCCTTACTTAGCAAAGAAATAAGGGAAGGGGAGGGGAAAGAACTTGAATACAGAGCTGCCTGACAGCTAATTCCCATCTGAAAATAACCAGAAAACAGACAAAGACCAGACTGTGTACACGTATGTTAAAAACAAAAAAACTGTGGTTGGTACAAAGGCAATCACTCACTTTATGACTGAATCATAATATCTTTAATAGGAACTAGCAGCATGAGAAAAGTGTTTTTTGAGTCCAGGAAAGTGTCAATTATTAAAAACTGCCAGTTGCTAGAAAAGCTACAGCACATACAAGGGGGGGAGGGGAGGGAAAGAGGATGCCAAGTAGTTATACTGGTAGCAGCTGTCAAATGGTGGGTATAAGACTGCTCCACAGGACTCTTGGATCCCCTTAAGTATAAAAGCTTCTTATTTTATAAAGTTAGTCTATCACATAAGTCTTCAAATTTGGGAGATTGCTCATTAAATTTATGCTTGTAAGGAATATCTAAACTGTTTTCATCATTAAAAATGTATGGGATGTTTTGGAAAGTTTCCCATTATATTAATAAGAAATACTTCTGTATTAAGTAAAATTATTGATCAGCTACATTGAGAAAATACTAGATGGAGTATGAGACATTTAAAAAAAAAACTAAATTTAGCTAATGAGGAGTAATATCTATCAAGTAAGATATAAACTAAAAATGTCAGTTATAAAATGACTATGGGATTAAAGATCTGGAGATTGACATCTACCTATCTAACTTTTATTAAGAAAGGAAAAAGAGGCAGGTGGTTAAAATCAGATAATTAATAATAGTTTTGGTATTGTTGAATTGTTTCAGTTGTTGAAGGTTATTCCTTTATTCAAAAATCCCTCTGGAGTTTTGGCAAAGATACTGGAGTGATTTGCCATTTGCCCAAGGTTATAAGAAACAGGAGAAGGTTTTCCTGACTCCAGAGCTGGCACCATTACTAAGCAACCTAAATGCTAGTATTTATATAATTTTTGATGTTTTTACAAATAAAATCTTGATAACAGCAGTGTGTAGGATTACACTGTCCAAAGGTTAAGGAATATTTTGTATTTGTATTTTGTAATTTGTATTGTATGTAATTTTGTATTTGTATGGAATTTCAAGCCTAAGTAGAAATACTCATCCAAATTGTCATTATTCCCTGGACAGAAACTCAGTAAAGAAAAGACTATATGATCCTGATGGCCAAAATCTGGACAATAAAACTTAAAGTTCTGTACCCCTCCCTACATTAAAAGGAAAAAGCTTATCTATAAATCTTATCTGAACTCCTGTTTAGATCAACAAGATTTCCAAAAATGTCTACACAAAACCTCAAACCCTTTCCTTAGGAACTTGAGGGGACTTTCTGATTTGCTACTGGGTTCAAGGCACTACACTAAACTTGGTACATGTTGTGTCTATAGATAAGTAGAACGGTTTTCTCTAGTGATCCCCACCATGTTAAAATTTAGAGTCCTCCATGCCCTTGCCTCAGACCCCCCTTTATAGACCTGATTTTTTAACTGATCATGGGTGACATTCCAACCCTAGCAAGCCTCGTGCTGCTGTGTCAGGGTCTTTGCTAATGTGTTCCCTTTCCATCTCTGCCTAATTAGGATTCTTCCACAATAGGGTCACTCCTCTTTCTATCAGATCTCAGTTTTTCTCAGAGAGACCGTCAGTCTCTTTTGAATGGCCACACTGCTTTGTATCAAGTCTCAGAAGCTGCTGGCCATGTGCTGCCTTGGACCATATTTATTTGGATCCACTATTGCTATTCAATTATTTTTCAGTTATGTACAACTCTGTGATCCCATTTGGGATTTCCTTGACAGAGATAATAGACTGGTTTGCCATTTCCTTGTCCAGCCCATTTTACAGATGAGGAAACTGAGGCAAATAAGGTTAAGTGACTTGTCTAGGATCACATGGCTACCAAGTGTCTGAGGCCATATTTGAACTCAGGTCTTCCTAACTCCAGACCTAGCACTCTATTCACTGCACCAGCTAATTATGCTTATTTAGATCTACAATATGTGTGTGTGTGTGTATGTGTATGTGTGTGTGCGTCGTGTGTGTGTGTGAAGAGAGAGAGAGAACTATATTAAGTTTTTTAAGTTCTTTCCTTTTGCACAAAACATTATGTAGTAGACATTTATTTTTATTAAGTCACAATCACAGGCTATTTATTGAGTGAACTACATATGGGTAATTATATTTAGAGTCATGGAAAAACTACTGTCTTTGGAGACAGGAGATTTAGATTCAAATCCCAGATCTATTCATTAACTAGCTAAGCATTCTTGGGCAAATTGCTCAGTTTTTCTTATCTGTAAAATGAGAGAGTTGAGGTATATAATATCTGTACATATCAATCTTACAATTCTGGGGGGCTGGAAATCCTATGATCCTATATCCTTCAGGCTCTAAGAACTAATAATCTAAGAGACAATTGGTAAAAGAAAAAGCAGGAGACCAAACATAAAGGAAACAACATAATTAAAATGAGAAGGCAGTAAAATTCAGGGACTTCCTCTAAAGATAATTTTAATGGAGATAGGGTAGTAGCAAAAGCAATAGATCTAAAATCAGAAAACCTGGATTTGAATTCTGCACTACTTGTTTAGGGAAAAGAATTATGGATTTGAAGTCAGAGAATCTCTCATGCTTACTACCTATGTATTATCTTTATGATTTGGGGTAATAAATCACTCAGATTTTGGGGGCCCCAATCTTCTCATTTGTAAGATGACGGTTTGGGTTCTTTCCAGGTCTAAACCTATGGATTATCCAAATCAAGAGATCTTAGATAAGTCTTATCACTTCTCTACTCCTCAGTTTGTTCATCTATTAAAATAAGGGAACTGATCTGGATCACCACTTTTCTATGACCTCTTATTTTTGCATCATAAAAAGAATTAAGCCTCCATATATTCATATGTATATATGTATAAGCCTCCTTAGCACCTCCACACACAAAATGATAAAGCTGCTTTTTTTTCCAACTCAGTTTAATCAATCATGTATAAGTACTTAATAATATATGCTAAATACTGGTATTATAAAGATAAGAGTTGTAAATAGGGCAAAAGATAAATAAAATATCACTACTATACATCAATCAATAAACATTTATTAAACTCCTACTATGTGCCACTCATTATGCTAAATATTGGGAATAGAAAAACAAAAAGTTTGTAAACAGGGCAAAGGATAAGTAAAATATTGCTACAGCACATCAATTGTAAGCATTTATTAAGTTCCTACTATGTGCCAGTCACCATTAAGCCATGGAATTACAAAGATAAAGTTTGTAAATGAGCCTCTCATTTTAATTACTTTGTTTCTTTATTTTTGGTCTCTTATTTTACTTTTACCAGTTGTCTCTTAGGTTATAAGTTCTTAGAGACTGAAGGACTGAAGGATAATAAATTTTACTAAAAAATATTACTAGTACATATCAATCAATAAACATTTATTCAGCACCTACTATGTGACAAAAGGCAGTCCTGCCCTCATCATAGTAGATAAGAAATCCTTAAAAGAGATAAGGGCTAACAAGCCCCCCCCCCCAAAAAAAAAAAAAAAGAGAGAGAGAGAGAGAGACTATCCAAGAGTTATGAAGAGTTAAACTCAGGAAATGATGATGATAGATGATACTGATATTTCACTTTAAGGTTTCAAAGGGCTCTACCTATATCATCTCATCTGATCTTCACAACAACCCTGGAAGGAAAATATGTCAGACATTATTCTTCTCATTTTTCACATGAGACAGTCACTGGAGCTTATGAAGGTTAAGTCATTTGCCCGTGATCACACAGCCTGTAACTGTTGGGGACAGCCTGTGAATTAAGACCCCTCCTGATGAGTTCTGACATTCTTTCCCACTCCAACCTATTTGCCAAGCCTGTGGACAGAAGATATATTCATATTCCAAGGTGGTCTGGGAGAGAAATTGGTAGCAAAGGGTCAAGGATCTGGCTTTGAAGAAGTGCCTCCACCACGTTCTGAAGATAAAATGAATGTGATCAAAGGGACAGATGAGAAGGATGGCTCTTGATAAAAGGAACACCGAAGCTTAAGTGAGGAGCGCCCTTCATAGAAGGTCAAATATTTACACACAGACACAAACACAATCCAACCCATCAGTCCCACCCCCCAAACCACCACTTCCTGAAAATTAGAAAAAAAAAAAAAAGACCAAGAATACACTGAAGGCTCAGTGCCCCAGCACACTAGAGCTTTTACAGGCACCCAAAGGGGATGATTCTAAAATGTCCTGCCTATTAATTACTCTTTTATAATATTTGACTTCTCTCCAGCTTTCATTTATTTCCCCTTTCAAATCTATTTACTGCTTTTTTGGTCGGGATACATGATATTCATGAGTATAAAATGACCAGATGCTAAGTGAAATCAACTTCCAGGGTAACATAAATCTGGGAAAACTACAGATTTTCAGACATCACCAGACCCAGGCTAAGTCTGACACACTTCAATTGTTTGACCATTTTTGGCTATGTGTGAAAAGCCATGGGATAGGTAACATCTATGATTTACTCATTTCCTTTAACAAAGTTCCTCAGATTTAACCATTCAGCAGACTACCCATAAACCTCTCCATTTGGCCGGCTTATCACCTTCTCTAACTTCCCTCCTTTTCCCATCCCCAGCAAGGCACAATTAGGCTGAAAATGCAAATGCTGTTGTTTTCAACTCAATTCAATCAATCATGTAATTCATTAAGCACCTATTGCAAAGCAAGACCCTTTAAAATAAATTTAATTTTTTAAATTAAAAACTGCCCAATATCAGGACAAAAATAAAACTATCATTCCCCACAAAGTCCTTTTATTGTGGAAGAGAAAAGGGGAACATCATTTTTACTTCTAAGCAGAAAGTAGCTTACATATAGAAAGGATTTTTGTTTTAAAACATAAGAAGGAATAAATAAATCATACAGAACCACAGATTTCATTGGATCCTCCCAAGGAACTACAATTCAAATAGCTTTTCAAACTGGTAATAACCCTCACTATTTCGAAATATAAATCATTTTCATTTCACATGGAAACAATAGGAGTTAGAATTACCACTGAGCAATTATTATCCAAACTGTGGTCATATAAAAAGAGAACTTCTTTGTTGTTACTATCCATCCCTTATTTTTGAAGAAGATCAATGAGATGATGTCTTGACTTTTGAGTGAATTGGATTTAAATGAGACAGAGTTGTACAAAGTTATCAGCTCACTCTCTCTTCCAAAGAGTCAACAAAGTCTACTGGCAGGACAAAAGTGATGGCCTGGGATGCAATGGATGACCTTGCCATCTTCAGTGTTTGACCAAGCCCTAAGCACTCCACTTCAGCTACCTTCATGGCCCTTGGAATTAATGGAGAAAAGAGAATTTCTGAAGGTAGTTATAGATCAGGAATAGGGAGTACTTCAAATGTTCTTTGCTATATTGGAAAAGGAAGTGGAGGGAAAGATGGATCAAGTCTTATAATTCCTATTTGTAAGCAACCTTTCTTAAAAGGAAAAAAAAAAACGACGCTAGCTACAAGTAAAAAAAATTACATTTTTTAAGCTTTTGAATTTTTAAGGGAAAAAAAGGAGGAAATATAAACCACTAGCCTGGATTTAGAAGCAGTCTTAAAAAATCTCTTTTCCTGGACACCAAACCACAATAAGTTAGGGATTTCTGAGAATGTTTCAAAGAATGCAAAATGAACACCAAGCTCTCTAGACGACTAAATATATTTCACTTTGCGATATAAAAAGTTCTATTGTGTGGAGAACAGACTAGCCCTAAAATTACACAGCTTTGAGGAGTTGGTTTTTTAAATTAAATTAAATTGTTTTTCAATTAACAAGTATTTATTTTCTCCTTCCCATTTCACCTCTCAATCAGTAGGGGGGAAAAAGGAAGAAAAGAAAAACAAAATCTTTTTATCATAAACATTAATAATATAATATAAATAATAAAATAAGCCCAGCAAATTCCAACATTTGACAACATGACATTTTTTTTTATTATTATAAATACCAACCTGTAGAATCAGTTTTTAAACAATACCACAAAGAATTCCAATAAATGTAGTCACTGAGAGGCAGTGTGTCAAGATCAATAAAGGGTCAGCTTTAAAGAATTAAAAAGCCTGGGTTAAAATCCTACTCTCTGATCTATAGTCGTTTAGAAGACTTTATTTAGCTTCTCCTTACCCCAGGAAACTTTTAAGACAATAAAGTTATAAAGGTGTTGCTGATTTAAATCTACAGAGAGTTTATAAGCCAAGAATTCCTTACACAGATGAAATCCCAGGGCCTGGAAAGTTTGGGAAGAGGAGATTAACAATCAGAGTACCAAATCAGGACTCAGGAAGGTCTGAGTTAAAATCTGTCCTTACTTATTAACTGTGTGACTCTGGGCGAGTCACATAAATCTGTTTGCCTCAGTTTTTTCATCATAAAATAAGCTAGAGAAGGAAATGCCAAAAAAAACTCCAGGATCTTTACCAAGAAAATCTCAAATGGGGTCACAAAAAAATTGGATACAACTGAAAAATAATGGAATAACAACAATCAATAAGCATTTGTCAATTGCCAAATATATGCCAGGTATCTATGTTCTGGAAAAAAATTACAAAAATAAGATGTGATCTTTGTCTTCAGGAGACCTATATTTTATTGGGGTGATACATGGTCATAAATGAGTAAATATTACATACATACATTATATATGTATTAAAATACAAAATAATTTTGGGAGAGAGTAACAAAGATGGAAAGGAACAAGCCTTAATTTAAAGGATTTGATCAAATGAAAAATAAATTTGTTTGAGAGGTACAAAGTTCAATGAGAATCCATGAAAAGGAGAAATCTCTTTTGGCTGAGGGATCAGGATTACACAGAAAATAGGATATTGGAATTGTGACCTGAAGAATTCAGGAAGGATTTTTAACCCTAAAAATTTGGTTAGGGATAAAAATTTTCAGCCCCAAGAAGTAGAAGGAACAACAATTACTAAGCATCTATTATGTGTCAAGCACCTAGATAATTTTACAAATATTATTTCATTTTATCCTCAACAATTCTGGAAGGTAGATGCTGTTATAATTCCCATTTTATAGTTGAGGAATAGAAATTAACTGAATCACCAAGTTCAGGATTAATAAGTGTTTAATGCTGAATTTGAATTCAGGTCTTGCAGATTCCTGACTCAGGACTATCCACTGTGCCTCCTAGCTGATTTAGACACTTAATAGAAAAGAACTCTTGAAGGAGGTAGCATCTGCCTTGACTTTGAAGGGAAATAAAGGGTTCCAGGACATTGAAGTCAAGAGCCAGAACATTTCAGGAATGGGGGCAATCTGTGCATTAATACAAAGGTAAGCCAGTTTGACTAGACGAGAGAAAGATAGCAAAGTTCAGCCTGAAAATGTAAGCTGGAGCTAGTCTGTGAAGGCTTTTAGAAGTCACCCAGAGGGAGCTGTATTTTATTCTAGAATCCACTGCTTCATCTTGCTCATAGGAAAGACATGGTCAGATCTGCACTTAGAGATCTATTTGGCAATTGCTTGAAAGTACTTAATTTTTTTTTTCTAAAAAAATCAATTTGATGAGGCAAAAATGATTTTTAAAAAATTATGTCAATCACCATTTCTAAAGTGAACACAATTATGCCATTTTGTTGGTCTTTTTCAATTATGAAGGACAACAACAACTTGAGGCTATCTCTAATACCTGCAACAACAACCTCTGTGATTTCCCTAGCTTCCTTTAAATATCAGCTAGAGTCCTACCTGAGAAAAGTCTTTCTAAATCACCCCTAATCTTTGTGCCTTCCCTCTGGGACTACCCCAAATTATTCAAAATTCTCAATAATTTGTGTACACCCTGGGATCAAGAATTAGGTTTTTTTTGTTTTTATTTTGAGGGATTTTTTTGTATGTGTGTGTGTGTTTCATTATATCACCAGAGATTAGCATAATGTTTGGCACATAGTAGGTGCTTAATAAATGGAAAAAATAAAACAAAATGGACACAGTTTAAGTGATCCAGGTAAAAAACCGTCAAGGTAATAGGACCTGGAACAAGGACACATGGATATTATCACTAATGACAAAAATTAAAAATTAAACTAAATTGCAGCATATTCAAATGAGCCACAACTCCTATAAGGAGCTGCTTGTAATTGTCAGCTGCATTCAACCAGGATGCAGCTGAGAATGCTAATGAACAAAGTCAGACAAGACAGAGCTATGGATGGAGAATTACTGCGTGCCTTGTGCCACGGAGTCACATGAGGAAGAGAGCAGAATCCAATTGTAGTAATTCTCTTGTTAACATAGATGGGGGATGGGAGATCCAAATGGCAAGAATAGATAGGAGAAAGTGATAAGATGAGGAGAGGACAGTGGTACTGAAAAAAAAAAAGAGAGAGAGAGAGAATATATCACCAGGAAAATACAGAATTGCTCAAACTCTTTTAATTAAGATCCCCACTGCCTACTAAATAAAGGATATTTTCATTCTACTTAGATTTATCTTATAACATCTCCTTTCATGTGCCCTATACTCTGGACAAAGCATCCTAAGACCATTCCTGAAAGACATCCCTATACTTGTCCACCTCCATGTCTTTGTTCATGCTACTTCCTGAGACTGAGAATTCCTTTCCCTATCCACATTTCTAGGGTTAAAAGCCTTCTACTATCCTTTGGATCCCAAATAATCAATCTCCCATCCTTTTTGTAGCCTCAGATAAAAGAGATTCCTCCCTTTCATGGACTCTCACAGAACTCTGTACTTCTCAAACTTTTTTATTCTCAATTTTGTATCATTTTCACATGTTTTTTCTCACCTTACCTAAATGTAGATTTCCTTAGGGCACGAACTATCTGGTATGATATCCTGCATACCTGTCCAAAAATAAATAAGTTCTATTTTTCATTTTCTATTCAAGGAGATGAAGAGAAGAAATGCAGAGTTGTAAGATCCATTTCATTCCTGATCCAGATTTCATGATATCTTTTCTTCTCTGTAAGTTGCTTCTTTAGTATTACAGCTTGATCAAAGTTGTTCTGAATATTATATTGAAGTTATCTTCAATTTGATATTACTGAGGTGAAAAGTTAGACCCACAATAACTTTTAGCTAAGTGGGAAACTCTCTAAATTACTTTCTTTGTTTACACACACCAAAGAACACTATCATTTTGACTGAATTGGTTGATCAGTTCAATCAAACAATTTCTTCCCTCCTAAACCCCTCCCCCCCAGAATTGACTGACAGATTTGACTAGAAAATTAAATCTATAAGAAAATTGGGTCAATTGTGTTTGGTCTTGAGGGGGAACAGCCAGGAGTCATGGTCAAGTCACAAAGAAGCAAGTTTAGGTTTTAGATGGGGAAAAAACTTGCTAACAATTGGAATTGACCAAAATTGGAGTTGATTGTCTTGGGAAATAGTAGAATCCTTCTCACTTTTAGATCTTTTAGAAGAAAATGCATGACTTCTTATCTGTTCCCTTGGGGGGGGGGGCAGTTCTTATTCAAAGAAAGATGAGCCAGTGAGACTTCTTCCAACTTTGGGATTGTGTATATGTATGTATTTTCTTGTTTTTACTTATATCTCACAGAGATAGCATGACATGGTTTAACAGTTAAATTGTTAAGCTTAAATCAAAGAGCCAAGAGTTCAAATCTTGTACAACTAACACAATGTGATCCGAGGTAAAACACTGAATTGTTAAGGGCTTCAAGGAATTCCCTAGAGTTTGTGTACTAAGTCACTTTCAGAAAGCTATCCTCACAGAATCACAAATCCTTTTGTATAATCTATGTAAAACTAATAATGAAGAAGCTATATAATTACGGTAAACGATTCTATAAGAAGGGATGGGGGAAGGGCACTTTTGAAAACAACTATTAATGTTAAGAAGATAGTCTAAAAAGAGCTTAGGAGAATCTTCAAAACATATAATTGCTGAACAAAAGTTTATGTATTCTCATTGGATAGATCAACATTGAGCACTAAAAAGCACACAGAATCTTCAACATAATTGTTTATGTTTGATATAAATATTTCTTGATTTTTAAAATTTTTCTTGATTTTTTTATTTTTCAAGTTTCACAATCTCTTATCTATGCTCCCACACATTCCCTAAATTCCACCAAATCTCCTTTTTTGAAGAAGCAAATTTTAACAATACATATCAACAAGTTGGCCACCTCCAATGATACATGCTTGATTTCACACCTATAGTCCACCTCTGACAGGAAGAGGGAGTCAGTGTTCTGAAGTCAAAAAGAGTAACTCCCTTTATCATAATTCTGATGTCATCCAATGAATTTTTTTTAATTTTACTGGCGTCATTAACATAAATCTTTAAAATATACACACAACTAGGATTCAATAGGATTCTATTAAGGAATTCAAAATTCCAAGAAAGGAGAGATTTTACCTGGTATTTCTGTTTCTATTGCCCAAGTAAATCAGGTACAGGATGGATGAGAGACAGAATCAGACAATATCATAAGGATATTATTGTAACATAATTTGGACCATAAGACTCAAAAAAGAAAAGGTAAAACGCATTTCAAGAAGAAATTCTTCCATTTCTTCAATATTATTTGATGCTAAAATAAAAAAGTGTTCGCTTAAAAGGTCAAGCAATACCCAGGTTACTTATACCTTCGGAATCTAATACTTAATGTGCAACAAGAAAATACTATTTACACACATATATTGTATCTAGGTTTTATTGTAACACATGTAAAATGTATGGGATTGCCTGTCATGGGGGGGAGGGAGTAGAGGGAGGGGGAGGATAATTTGGAAAAATGAATACAAGGGATAATGTTATAAAAAAATTTACTCATGCATATATACTGTGGGGAAAAAAATTCTAAATAAAAATAAATAAATAAATAAATAAAAGGTCAAGCAATGTATTAATGCTATCAGACATTATATAAATTCAGATTAGCAATCATTGAGCATCCTTTAGTGCAAAGTATTTTGTTAAGTACTAAGGGTGATATGAAGATAAGTGAAATGTGGCTTGGGAATTAACTCAGAGTGTAAAAACCATGTTAAGAGTAAATTAAAATAAGGACATACATTTTGGAATAGATAATAGAGTACTAAAGTTGGGGTTAGAGGGCCAGGATTCAATCCTGTTTTTATTTTTGTTTTTGTAAATGTAACGATGTTTTTTAGTTGACATTTATTTTTTTTCTCCCTTTTAATTGTCCCTCCAAGTGAACACTTGGGAAAAAAAAAGAAAAACAAAAACCATCATAATAAATATACATGACTGAGTAAAAAAAAAAAAAAAAAGTCCTATGTTGGCAATGTCCAAAAATCTATGTCACATTCCATATTGGATCTATCACTTCAATCCTGATTCTTCTTAACTTCTTGGAAGCCTTTACATTCATTGTAGATCACTCTCTTCTTCACAACTCTCTTTTCTCTAGGTTTTCATGACACTGTTCTCTCCTTGTAACTCTCTAAATTCCCCTTCTCTGTCAGTTTTGCTGGATCTCATTCATGTAATGTTTGCTAATTCAAGTTGGGTCCCCCAAGGCTATCATAAATCTCCTTTCTCTTTTCCATCTATGCTCTTTTACTTAATGATTTTATTAGCCCTTATGGATTCAATTGTTATTGTCTCTTTGAAAGTGATTCTCAGATCCCTTTGCCCAATCCTAACCTCTAGTTTCAAATCTCCATCTGTATACTGGCATCTCAAAGTAGATGAGCCAGACATTTTAAAACTCATTATGTCCCAAGTCCTGAACTATTTCAACAGCCTAATTAATGGTAGTATCCCTGCCATAAATCTCTCCCCAGTCTAGTTTGTCTTCTACATAGCTGTTACCCTATTACCCTATTCCACTGACAAAATCAAATATGAAATCCAGTTTGGCTTTTAAAGCCATTAATATGCAATAGAATGCTACTGTGCTATAAGAAATGATAAGCAGGTGGATTTCAGAAAAATCGGGAAGACTTACATGAATTGATACAAATGGAAATGAACAGAACCAGAACATTAGATAATGCAACAGCAACAATGGATGGTGATCAACTATGAATGACTAAGCTCTTCTCAGCAATACAATGATTCAAGACAATTCCAAAAGACTCATGATGGAAAATACTATTCACATCCAGAGAAAGAATTGATGGAGTCTGAATAGAGATCAAACCATTTGCTTTCTTTATTTTTTTTCATGGATTTTGTTTTGTTCTATTTCTTTTTCTACAACATGACTAATGTGAACATATGTCTTACATGATTGCACATCTATAACCTACATCAAATTGCTTACTGTTTTAGGGAGGGGAGAAAAATGTGGAACAAATTTTTTTTTAAATTAATGTTAAAAACTGTCTTTACATGTATTTGTAAAAATAAAATGCTACTTTAAAAAATAAATCCATTCATAATTTAACCCCTTCCTCCCATTCCAGTCTTCTTACATATCATACCCCTCAACATACTCTCCGGTCCATTGATATTGGTTTCCTTACACATACTCCATCACATTCTCCACTCTATTTCCTGATGCTAGCCATATTCTCCGACTGTCTACCATGTGCACAATTTTTTCCCGCCTCATCATCTCAACTTCCCTGGCTTCCTGTTATTGGATTGTTGAGTTGTTTTTCAATCATTCCCAATTCTTTGTGACCCCATTTGGGATTATGTTGGCCAAAAATACTGGAATGGCTCATCATTTCTATCTCTTGCTCATTTGACAGATGAAGAAACTGAGACAAGTAGGATTGTGTTATTTGCTCAGTCACACCGTGAGTAAATATTTCAGACTAGATTTGAACTCATAAAAATAAATCTTCTGACTCTAGACCCAGCATTCTATCTACTGCACCTAAATCTCAGCAAAAATCCCATTTCTATAAGAAGTCTTTCCTTGTCCTTAATATTAGTGCTTTTCTCTGTGTCTAACCACAATTTATCCTTTATCTGTATCCTATCTGTGTACACAATGTTTGTACCCTGTCTTCCCCAGAGTAAGCTCCTTGAGAGTAGCTTTGTCTGTTTGTTTTGCCTATCTTTGTATTCCCAGCACTTAGTAAACAGCACTTATTGAATGAACTTTTAAAAAGCACTTAAAAATGCTTGTTGATTTTTTCTCTGGCTCTGTGGAATCATAGTTTGAAACTCCATAGATCAGTATTTCTATCTTTTTTTTTCCCCCTAAGGCAAACTGGAGTTACATGACTTGCCCAGGGTCACACAGCTAGGAAGTATTAAGTGTCTGAGTTCACATTTGAACTCAGGTCCTCCTTAACTTCAGGGCTGGTTGCAAGTCTTTCAAAACAACTTTCCTCCCCCTTAGTGTATCATCCTTGTATAAACAGTTCTATTAATTTTCACTTCACTCTATATCACTTAACAAAGGTTTTCCCACTTTCACTGAAACTACATTTTTTCCTGTTCAATAATAATAATCCATTAAAATTCATACACCACAATTTCTTCAGCCATTTCCTAATTGATGGGAACTCCCTAAAGTTTTTGGTTTATCTTCTATGAAAAGAGCTGCTCTAAATATTTTTGAATATATGTTTTTACCTTTTTTAATCTCTTAGGGAAATATGTCAAGTAGTGATACTTGCTAGGTCAATGAGTAAGTACAGGTCAAGGATACAGTAGCAAAGTGCTTTCCAGAGAGGCTGGACCAAATTCACTGTTCCATCAACAATTCACTAATATGTCTTCAATCTTGCTTCTTACTGCCTATATGATCTCAGGCAAGTTACAGCACCTTTTCCTTCTGTGTGAAATGGTAATGCTTCTACCTCATAGGACTTATAAGGATCAAATGAGATAATGTATATGATAACATTTTGTAACCATAAACATTATATAAATATAAGCTATCATTATATATAATTCTCAGAGACCAAAACTCATTTTGCTTTTAAATTGCCTTTTTCTTCCTTAGACAGTTTCATCACTAAACATAAAAAAGTATGTTTATTTTGGAGGAAGAATTAGCCTTGGGGGATATAACCAAGAAGTCAGTAGGTAGTGATGGCATTCTGAAATCAGACTGTCTCTGTCTCTTTCCCAAAGACTTGATAAACCCTTCAAAAGAATCACTGTTTTAGTAGTACATACAGTACAACTCTTACTAAATGAATGAATAAGCTCCAAAAAAAGTTTCTAAAGCCTCAGTACCTGATTCCAAGAAAAATTGGGGAGGAAACGTTATCAGGTTACAAGGATATTTCAAACATAATTTCAATCTAGAAAGTTGATGCCAAACTATAATTTTCAACAGTTTTGGCTCCACTCACATATTGACAACAAAGCATCATCTGTTGGCTCAAGTGAGGCTTCTTGCTTCTTACATGTAGTATTTCTTAACTTCAGAATCTGCCCTCCTTTTATTATAACCAGGTTACTAAACACACCTCACCCATCTTACTACTAAGATCCCTTGCTCACCTACCAAGAATTCAGCTTGAATTTTTAGATCACTTATACCTCAAAATCCAAAGAATTGTGTTCTTGCACTTAAAACCTATATTCCTTTCCCAATTTTGACTGATGATAGTGCCATCTGTTCAGTTAAACACTTGAGAACTCAAAGTTATCTTTGACTCTTTCTTCTCCCTCACCACCTCCTCCATAATCCAATCATTTGCAAAATGTTGCCAAATTCATCTCGATAACATTGCTAACATCCATCACCTCCTCTCATTCATATTACTGAAGCCACTGGCTAAGTCCATCTCTCATTTGGGCTATTTCCATAGCATTTTAAATGTGTCCCTGCCTCCAACACTTTTCCTATTAATCAATCATATATGAATAATTACATCTGGAAGATAAATATTGAATAGAATACACATAAAATGTTGTTAAATACAAAGTAGCATGCAAGAGAAAGCATTAGCTGTTGGGAAAGAGAGCTTGAGCTAAAGGAATGTATAATGTTGGGGTCAGGTTATAAAAAGCTTTAAAAAACACATGGAAAAAGTTTCTATTTTGCCCTACAGACAGCAGAAAGGCCCCTAGAATTTAACTGATACACACACACACACACACACACACACACACACACATGTAACTATCAGATGTGATATAATCTGATAAGATTGAAGATTGGGTCTGGACTTAGGTAGGCAGAGGAGTTCAAATCTAACCTCATGAACTTACTGGTTCTGAGTCTGCAAAAGCCATTTAACCTCTTCTGGTCTCAGTTTCCTCTACAGCAAAATAGGAATAAGAACAGCAAATACCACACAAGGTTGTTGTGAGGACCAAACAGGGTAATGTTGTAAAGCTCTTAGCACAGTGACTGACACATGGGTGGTATTACATAAATGACAGCTTTTTGTTTTTGTTATTTGTTTTTAAGGAAAATCATTTTGGCAACTTTGTGGAGGGTGAAATAGAACACAAATACTTTCAGCAGAAAACTAATTAGGAGGCCATTGCAATTAGTTTATATGAGAAGGGATGAGAGTAAGCCTGAACTAAGATAGTAGCTTTCAAAGTAGAAAGAGATTAGAGAAGTAGTTGAGGAAACCACAGGATTTAGAAATTTATTGGATAGGTTCAAAGAGGGAAACTGAGGAGTGAAAAGTAATGTGTAAGTTACAAACCCGGGAGGGAGAAAGAATGCCTTTGACAAAAACAGGCAAGTATGGAAGTCAGCCAGTCAACAAGCATTTATCAAATATTTACTATGTATCAAGCACTACTGTGCTAAGCTCCAGGAAAACAAAGAAAGGAAAATAATTCTAATATATTGAATCTAGTTCTGTTAATCATTTTTTTTTCTTTTTTGTGAATAAATATTAATTATTTAAGTAACTTTCTGCCTGGATTATAGATAACATTTTAAAGAATTTCCTATATTTGTCTAGCAATGATTATCGTTCCAATTTGTTTGTCAGATTAAGAAAGAAAGGATACAGTGGTTAAGTGACTAGCCCAGTTTTATATAGATCTGAAAGAAAACCAAAAAAAAAAAAAAAAAAAAAAAAAAGAATCAATGAATCAAAAACCCATAGTCATATGACTCTGAGTAAGTTACTTAACTTCTGTTTCCTCATCTGCAAGATGGGGACAAGATAGTCCAGTGCCCTCCCAATTCTAAATCTATGATCTAAACCATTCATATTTCTAGATTCTGATAAGGCAATCTATCCCCTTTCTCTTTATAAGGCACACCATTTGTGCTTTCCAACGACTATACTTCTGCCACTCAATTAACTTTTCTACCTCAAGTTTTTAAATGCAGAGCAACTAAACCATTCCCACTAGTGACCCACTAATTAGTTAATAGAACTATTTTATGGTTATGGACTTCACAACTTTAGTAGAATATGGGAAAAGTCGAAAAGAGTCAGGGAAATACCTGCAAATACAATTAGTTTGGGAAAATGAGGTATTAAAAAATAATAAGTTGCAAGAGGAATGGTTACAATTCTTTTTCCATTCTAAAAATTCTATGTTTTTATATATCTGAGAAGAGAAGAAATGATGTAATATGTAGGCTAAGACACCATCTAAAACATGGTTAAGAAAAAAAAAAAAAAGGCTCAAATTATAGTGGGCTTATGTAGGGAATTGGGATTTAGGAAGGCTAGTTAAGCATTCTAATGAGTTCCTAAAAGAACTTGTGAAAGCTTTTTCTCCTGAAGTTTTTTTTATAAACAGGATGGTTTCTCATGTGTCTGGGGTGGTGATTTGTCTAACCCCACCCTGTCTAAATATGCATTCTGAAGGCTCCCTTTTTCTCACTACTCCAAAAAGGAGATTGGGCATGGAATATTTATACATGCTTTTTAATTGCCTATTAAGTTATTAGTAACTATTTTATAAGCCTACTTACATCTGCAGTGTCTACCTTAGATGGTAAAATCACTTAGAAGGCAAGAAATGCACCTGATTAACATCATATAAAGTCAAATTGGTTTGGAGTGTGAGGCTTAGGTTCAAATTTCAGCAGTGCAATTATTATCTGTATGACCTATCAATTTATTACTCCTGTAATCTTGAGTGAGTCAAGTCACTTAAACTACCCAAGGGTTGGTTTTCTCATTTGTCAAATGAAGGGATTGGCCTAATTTTCTAAGTTTCCCTTCCAGTTCTCCCAGACTACATTCTTCTTTTATGAGTACCCAGAATGAGTGACATAAAAAGGCACACAGTGCTAAATAGCTCTGATGTCAGGGGTGTAATGGCCTTCCTCCCTGTTCCATTATCATATAGTAAATCACTTCTTCAAAGGTTAGTAATGATTATTTACTTTATTTTATAAAAAAAAAAAAAACCAAAGGTCAAAGGAAGCCCTTTGCTGCTGCAAAGTGATATTTCTTGCTGCGTACCATCTGGGGATTAGACACTGTGAAATTTACAATTTCTTTTCACATCTGTACTCTCATTATTTATGATCCAAACTTTTAAAAATTATTCAAAATAAATATAAAAAATGCACCACCATTTTGATTCAATCCATAAAAGTATTTTGGAGTGTGAGGGGTGGGGGCAGCTAGCAACTGGAGAGAGTGCTGGCTTTGGATTCAGGAAAATGAGTTCAAATCAGCCTCAGACACTTACTAGCCAGGCAAGTCACTTAATTCTATTTGCTCAATTTCCTCATTTGTAAAATAAGTGGGAGAAGAAAATGACAAACAACCTCCAACTCCAAATGGAGTCACAAGGAGCTAGACATGACTGAAATGAAGGAACAACACAAAAATTATCCAAGGGGCACTTTTAGTATAATGATGATGATTTTTTTTTTTTACTATAATTGTGATTTTACTGCATAAAGAGTTCCCATTGAGGAAATTCCCTCTATCATTTATTATATGTTTATATGTATGTATATAAATACATACATACACACAGAGAGAGACAGACAGAGAAGAGAGGCAGAGACAGAGACAAGACAGAAAGAGACAGAGAGATAGAGAGAAGATTTAGATGGACTTAAATGTCTCCTCCAATAGAATGAATATAAGCACCTAGTCAACAGGAATTATGTAGGCTTATTACCAAGTGTGGGGGGATAGAAATTTTATTCTTGTCTGGGAATTTTTAATTCCAAGACAAGTTAATTGTTAAACACTTACTATGTGTTTTTTGGACGTACATAGTAAGTGCTTATTAAATGTTCACTAATTGCTTTATCTATAGAGCTCAACAACTATTAGGCAACTTAGAGTCTTAGGCAACTTAAAAAAAAATATCATAGGTTCACAGCTTGAGAGCTGGAAGGAACCTTACAAGTCATATCTAATTCAGCCTCTTTACAGATGAAGAAAAGATGATGAAAAGACCTTAAATGAATTACTTAGAGCAACCTAAGTCTTCTAATTCCAAAGTCAGAGTTTTAAGCTATACCACCACTTGACTTATACTTGATCACTTCCTAATTCAATTTCATATTTGTCCAAGAAATGAGAGCATTTAGGAAGTTACTTTAGTACCCACTTGCATTGTATAGTGTTAAGGAAATAAATCCGTACTACTGAATTTATCAAGAACTTATCTTTATGGAGATATTGCATGAAAGGGAGATTTCCCCCTAAGTGTAACACAAAGAGTTTCTTAGACATCCTAAGAGAACAAAATTTAGCAATTAATACCATTAACTGTTTGCAGAGAAAAATCAGATACACTCTAAATTTCAGGGGGGTTTTTGAGTCGTTTTTCAATCGTGTTCAATTCTTCATAAACCCATTTAGAGTTTTCTAGGCAAAATACTGGATTGGTTTAACATTTTGTTCTGCTACTCATTCTGCAGATGAGAAAACTGAAGCAAACAGAGTTAAGTGACTTGCCATAGTCACTCAGCTAGAAGTATCTGAGATAAATTTTGAAATTTGGTCTTCTTGACTCCAGGGCTGGCACTTTATACTCTTAAGATTATCAATTATGGTAATCAATATGGTGTTATCTCAGTGTCTCTGAGATCTGGATTCAGAGTCAGAGGTTCTGAATTCAAACCCCACCTGTATGATCTTGAAAAATTTCCTTCAGTTTTCTCCTTTGTAAAATAGATGTTCTCTAAGGTCCCGCTTAAAAATCTAAGCCTCTGAGCTGCTATTTAGTCTTTTCCTTTCAATTTATTTGTTTTTTCATTATTTAGCCCCTTCCTTTCAAAATTCCCTTTTTCCAGTAATCCCACTTAGGATTTCCTTTTTCTCCTCTGTCACTTTCCCTTACTTCTGGCTACCACCATACATTCCCCCCTCCCTCTCTTCCTCCAACCATTAGCTTCCATGTTATCCTCACTTTTTAAGTCAGCTTCATCCAAGATAACATTGATAGTAGCATGAATGATGGTAGTAAATGAAAAAGAAAGAGAGGAATGGAAGGAAGAATAAACAGACTATTAACAAAGGCACTGCGCAGGTGGTCAAAGACTGTCTCATTCCATCACTTTATATCCTATCCATCCTGTTCTTTTAGCCCCAGAGTTCCTCCGTCTTGGGACAAGATGCACAGGTGAAAGGATTAGGTGAAAAGGTAAAAACAGGAAAAAGTAGATGAGGTACCTTCTAGAAAAGTGAGGGGTGCAGGAACTCCCAAAAGGTTTGAACTGCCTTGAAACCAAATAAAGCAATTTGATATCATCAGACACTGGCTACTAAGCAGAAAATGCCAATAATTATAGCAAACACTCAGAAAAACAATACATCAGTCAAAAATTACTTATTAAGTGAAAGCTCTGTACAAGGGAACTGTGCTGGGGGTACAAAAGATAGTCCTTACTGTGTCCCTTACTATCTAATGAGGCAGAGAAGAAGCAAAACAAGCTAAATACAGGAAACAGAGGTATGATGATGATGGTGGTGGTGGGATACAGGGAAGGCACTAATGAGGTTTTAGTTGAGATTTAAGGGAAGTCAGAGAAGCTAGGAAACAGAGATAAGGAGGGAGGGTATTCCAATGAAAATTCTTGGAGCCTAGAGATGGAATACCTTATTTTTGGAATAGCAAAGTGATCAAGAATTAAGGTACAAGAAGACTGGAAAGGGAAGAAAGGGCTATGTTATGAAGTTTTGAATGCTGAACACATGATTTTGTAGTTGATTCTAGAGTGAGATATCAGAGTTTATTGAGTAGGGGAGCAACATGGTTGGAATTACATTTTAGCAAAAGAAAACCCAAGAAATCACCTCCATATAGACTGAACTAAGAATGCAGAGCCAGAGTCTCAGCCGATCGAGTTTCAAGTGGATATAAAACTTCCATGCTGGAAGAGTTGGGACACGCTGAGAAGAGATGGAAAAATGACTGAATTTCTTCATTCCATCCATTCACACCACTTTTCCTACCTACTTTTATGTTTTCCATGAAAAGTTTTTTTTTTTAATCTACAATCTAAGGGAGTGTAGGAGAACCCATATATTTCTGTATGAGGAATGAGGACCATTGTTCTTTTTAAATTCTCCTTATTTATTTATAGTTTCATGTCTTAATTAAATACTTTGCAATTGGATTTGTGGCTCCTGAATGGTCTATAAATTCAAAATATGACAGTGATGGAGGTTCAGACCAAGAGCTTACATGATTGATTACCCCAAATTGCCATTTATAACCTGCCACAGCAAAAAGCTGAAGAACCAAAATACGTTAGGGTCAAATCACATGAAGTGTCAGGCATTTTAGATGGATTGTACACACACAAAAAAAATATTACCAGACTGCTACCCATTAGATATTGCTCTTATGGAGAAAATATGGTCCAAAATGATGTTCAAATGATTTTTAGAAAATCTGTAAATTGGGATGATGTCTCTTGATATCCTGCTTCTCCCTCCTCACCAAAAGAACCTTTCTTTAGAATGATCTTCTGTTGGAGCAGCTAGGTGGTCTAGTGGATAGAGAACCAGCCTTGAATTCAGGAGGACCCAAGTTCAAATGTAGTCTCAGACACTTAACACTTCCTAGCTATGTGACCCTGGGCAAGTCACTTACCCCAGCCTCAAAAAAAAAAAAAAAAAAAAAGAAAGAAAGAAAAAAAAAAGAAAAAGAAAAAGAATGATCTTCTGTTGTTATACACCCACAAAGTAATTTTTCAGTTAACTTTGAAGGTGAGCCCAAAAGTGGAATGGAAAAGTTTCTTCATTAACCTCTTCCTCTTACTGTCATAAAGCTGAAGAGTACATAATACTTACTATGAATTTGAATGCCTATAAATTTATCTTTCAGTCCAATGAACTTTACAAATTGTTTCTAGACATGTTACTCTCAAAATACACACAAACCTTAGTGACAACTGAAATATAGCTACTATTTAAGCAACATACAATTATTTATAGTTTTGGAAAGGGGAAAGAAAAACCATGTGCAAGAATATTAGGAAAAAAATGGAATTTTACATGAAAAGCAATATGTGATCATAAGTCATATCAGAAGGACTTAACTTTAATAAAGGTATGCTTTGAATTTCTAAATGGAGTCTTTCGGGGGAGAAAGAAAGAGGTATTGGTCTAAATTTGTCATTTCATCAATGTAGGTGAACATTTATCAGAATTTAAATTTGTGTCTTTCTGACTATCTATTGATCTATCTATACCATGATACCTATCAGATATCCTTTTATATTTCTCTCAAGATTATGGAAAGTTTTAGAGATTAAAATATGTCTTAATCAGGGCAAATAATTCAAAAGGGTAGGAATTCAAAACTGGCTGACATTGTGTGACTCAGGGGGAATTAACCTCTATCTCAGTTTCCTCAACTGTAAAATGGGGATAATATGAACACCTACCTCCCAGGGTTGTTATGATATCCCAATGAGATAAAAATCTGTAAAGCTCTTAGCACAGTGCCTGGCACAATAGGTGCTTTTTAAAAAGTTTTTTCTTTCCTTTGTTGCTTCCCAAAAATGAATACCAATACAACAAACAGCTTATTGTGGCTGTGCCTACATAAAAGCATTGCTTAAAGAGAGATAAGGTGAATTCCATCTACTTCCAGTTCATTGGTCAGTAATTCTGTCAACCGCTAAACAGATTCAGAAACTTTTCAAAACATCTCACTTTAATTGTTTAATTAATGCATTTAAATTTAATGCATTAAAAATTTGTAAAGAGATTGGCCAGCATACATGAACTGCTTAAATGGTCTTGTTACTCTTATTGTTTATTAACCAACTTATCTTTCTAAGTTCTAAGAAAAGACTACTTATAGTCTGACAAGAGAAAAAACCTCTTTGTCATACAACGCTTGTTTCTATCTCTCTTTTACAAATAGAGATCAGATCTTCATTCTGCAAGCGATCACTATCACAAAAGAAAGCCTCTTCCTAAACTGATGTCCACATCTTTATCTATAATAATAATAATAAAACAATTTGAATATAATGTAGTAGGTTAGTTAGCAATAATAGTAGCCAGTTACAAACTACTGCCATGCTTTAAGGATCACCTAAAAGAAAGTTAACTCTTAAAAGTTGGATGTACAATGATAAATAACCTATTATATTGCAGCTTTTTGCCTTGTATACCCCTGCACATAAATATTTCTAAACATCTGGAGAATCACTGAAGAATCAAAAGATTTTTTCCAGGATATTCTCAAGGGGACCTAAACCGCACAACTTCCTCCAAAAAATCAAAAGCAACATTAGGAGAGCTTTTTACCAGCTGAAGACTATAAGCTATAACGTCCTACAAACAAACCACTGTCGTCATAGAATGAGGCAGATGCGAACCAATGGTTTTCTGAAAGGAGGAAAAGAAATCTAAATTTCATGACTGAAAACTTGCATTAGAAAGTTATAGTGTTTCACTGATTTTTCTAACTTTGGTGTTAGAAGTTCATGGCCTTAAGGAAGAGATTTTTTCACATTGTGCATGTATCTTTGGCAGTCTAGTAAAACCTTACAAACCTCTTCTCAGAATAATACTTTTAAATGCATTAAATTAAACACATGGAATTACAAGTGGAAACAATTTACCTGAAATACCAGTTATCAAAATATTTTTTAAACAAATTCATGGATCCCCAGGTTAAGAATCCCTGTTTTATAGGCAATGTAAGGTAACATAGTAAGTACCTCATGTCATGGGAAAAGAGAAGCAATTATATCTTATTTGTTGGTGAAAGGAATGTTTAAATTCAGGTTCTTAACTACATGCTTAGTTTAATTGCAAATTAGCTAAAATGGTACCTAAATACTTTATGACAATAGCAGTTGAGTCCACAACATTTTTAATCACTATATAAAATCACTAACTACTAGTTTAACAATCTCTGTAGTAGACATCTGAAAAGCTCAATTGTCTCCACTGGAGTGTGGGTTTTTGCAGCTTGTTTAAAAAAATTATGTGCCTTTTATTGTACTAAAGAAATTCCACCAGAAGCACAGCCTACTCATTGATAACAACAACCCGACTATTTTTCACATTCCTCACTTACAAAGTCCCTTGAAGTGTTTCACGTTTTCCTAATTGCAAAAGGCTTGGCTACTGTAATCAAATGAAACTTTACTCTGGGGTGGTGGAAGGGTAATCTTGGTTCAAAATTTGCCTTCTAAATAAAATGAATGAGACAGAATGCCTTTCCACAGCATTGCTCTTCAAGGCATTAGAAGCTCAGAAAACGCTAGATGTTAATGTTATCTGGCTGCTCTGAGACAGAAAAAATAAATAAACCCTTAATTGATAAGCATTAACTCTTGGAAAAAAGACACCTTCCTTCCATCCTCTTAAAGTCCAAGACAACTACACAGCTCCAAATAGGCGGAGGTTTAAATTTAGAAAGGCAGCAGCTAGGTGGGTGTCTCCTGCACTAAACAATGTCTAATTGTTCTGGGACAAAGGAGAGTCCTGGAAACCGAAAATGCAAACATTTCTGGGACTAAGGAAGAAGAATCATAAATAGGGCGCTCTGGCCAGAGATGCAAGAGTGCATTGGTTAACAAGTGAACAAAACAAGAGCAACATGCTGATGTCAATCTTGGGAAACAAAATACTTTAGCTTCTCATTAGGATACAGTGTAGAAAACGAAATAAAGCTGTCACTTTAAGGTTCTCTTACCGTCACTTCTACTGGAGATTCCATCTCCACTTCGCCCTGGGGCGCATCCTTGTACTGTAGTGGGGATTCTATCACAAGCTCTTTTTTGGCGTTTCTATTATTTGTCCTCGCCTGCATCCTCCGCTGAAAGCCCACTTCGGAGTGACCGTAAGAGAGACGCCAAGTTCTGAATCCCTGGACATCCAAGCTAAGGGCATGCCAGGAAAGGAGAGCTTCCTTCTCCCCCTCCAGGCACAAGTGGTCACACATACACACTGAGCTAATTCAACTACCAAAGCTGTAATCTGCAAAGCCTGTTGTGGTGGGAATGCATGACAGAGGAAGGCCGGCCTCCAAGGGGTGTACTATTCCTCTGGAAATGGGAGGAACCCACTTTCATGCCAAATGAAAACAAACCAAAAGAAAAAAAAAGACACAATACACAGTGTGCTCCTTCTCTGATAAAGACATGTCTTATTGCATCATTCTACAAATGCTGGAGAGCTAAAAGTAATTTTCATACAACATAGGTAAAATTATTAACAAGAATCAAAGTTCAGAGCACAAAACTTTTCATAATTCCTATATACTTTAAATAATGAAAAGGTGAATTTCAAGTTGATCTGACATTTATTTTCTGCTTAATAATAATAATAAAAGCTAGCATTTTTATAATACTTTTAAGATTTGCAAAGTGCTTTATATGTTATCTTATTTGATAATCATATGTGATTTCCTTCACTGGCTAAACAAGTACCCGGCTTATATGCAAAGCAGGGAAGAATAATTGGCTCCTTCTACTTTGGTCCCCAAAGCTAAATGTTTATTGGTTTAAGAGATTCCCCCCCCTCCTTGATTAGAAATTCTTATTAAAAAGCTATTTATAGGGGGCGGCTAGGTGGTGGCTAGGTGGTGGCTAGGTGCCGGCTAGATGGCGCAGTGGATAGAGCACCAGCCCTGAATTCAGGAGGACCCAAGTTCAAATCTGGTCTCAGACACTTAACACTTCCTAGCTGTGTGACCCTGGGCAAGTCACTTAACCCCAGCCAAAGAAAACTAAAAAAAAAAAAAAAAAAAAAAACTATTTATATTTCATAACTCCAATGAAACCAAAACTCATTTGCATTTCATACCAGGAAGTCAATCAACAGTTTTCACCTTTCATCAAGCAAAGATAAGCCTCAATCAATTAAGGATTCTTGAATACCTACTGTGTGCCCTGTACTTTACCAGGTGTTTCACAAGAAAAAATCCAAGACAACATAGGCCTATATGTAATCAACAATCTATTTGTGAAGATAAAACTAAATTCGATGAAATAACCAGTGAGCAATTGTGTGTGTGTGTATAATATATAATTAAGTGCTAACCTGAGAATAGACATAGATACAAAAGCACACTTAATGAATGAGATTGTTATTACCTCTTGGTGTGGTTAATATACATGTGCACAAACAGACTTAAATCTACCATTGTGTTTTTATTACTTCCTAACAAAAACTCTACAAGTAATTTAAGAATATGATCTCATTTTATAGGTGAGAAAAATCAAGGCACAGAAAAAGTTTATTAAGTGATTTAACAAAAGTCACAAGGAGAGCAAGTGTTAAAGGTGTGATTAAATGCTTTACTTGCTGAGATCCTGCAATGCTTCTCCCAATGAGCCACTATGCTTCATTTCCTCTGTGTGTGTGTGTGTGTGTGTGTGTGTGTGTGTGCGTGTTGTCATTCCATCTCAGCAATTTGAATGAGTCATTGTCACTTCTGGCAGTAGAAACACTATTACCTAGGTGCAGATATTGAAATTTTGTTTATACTATTTTAAAATTAAGTTATCCAACAGTCTCTACTCCATAAGCACAATTGTTGATTTTGTAACAAAAAAGCTTAAGTTTTTGTACTTAACTCAATACTTTAGAAATTTCTTATTTCAGCAGCATTGATATTGTCTGATAGATAGCCCCTTCCTTAAGCAGTATTCATTAGTCTAAAAATGTCCAACTTCTGGTGGCATTCAGCCTTACTTTTGGTGATGATGCTTTCCAAACTTAGTTAGGAATGGTTCTCAGATAAGACCATAGAATCAAATATTTTCCTTGTTTGGTAGGACATACTGGAAATAACTACAATTTCATAGTCTATAAGAAGTGAGGGTCATAAAGATCAAAGAAAGGAAAAGTACACATATATACAAAAGCTTTGTAGCATTTCTTTTTCTAGTGATAAAAATAAAACAAAGCAAAACTCCAAATAAACAAACAAAAGACAGGAAATCAATTGGGGAATGAGTATAAATTATGGTATGTGAATATAATGGAATATTATTGCTTTGGAAGAGGTGACAAAGGGGTGCTTTCAGATACTTCTGAGAATACTTATGTGCACCAATACAAAATGAAGTGTGACCAATCTATACAGTATCAACAATAAAAAATTTTGAAAGCCTTTAAAATTCTGATCTATGCAATGAACCACCATGATTCCAGACGCTGGATAATGAAACAAGCTACTTAGTTCCTAATGTTTTGACTTAAGATGTAGAAAAGGACATACATTTTTGGACATGGCCCCATATGGAAATTTGTTTTGTTTGATTATGCATTTTCATTACTAAGCTTTTGCTTCTTTGTTTTTCTTTTTCTTCTAATGGGGGAAAGGGGAAAATATACTCGTTAATTGAAAACTTAAGTTTTTCTATAATTTTAAAAAGAAGTGAGTCACTTTTATATACCAATGAGATAGCAGAATGAGGTTTAAATTAAAAAGTTCTCAAAACTCTCAAAAAATTACAACCCAACTTCTAGTATCCTTTCACATTCAGGATAAGCTTTCTTTGGATCTCAGTTTAAAAATAGCAATATCTAAATGCAAAAGTTTGTTTTTCATTCCCTTTATTTAAAATTTTGTGGTCTTGGTGATTACTCTCTTTCCTAGCACCATTGCATTGGTGATCAGGTTGTCTTTTCTACTATTTCTGTCTGACTCACTCAACTCTGCCCCAGGTGAAGGATTTCTTAAAGACTCTGGCCTTGAGATGAATTAGTTTTTAAACCCTGTTTGATTTTTACCATGAAGGGATAATTTTCCCTTGGTTCCAAAGAAATGTGATATTAGCAAAAAAGTTGCTAAAGGCAGTTCACCTGGAAATGAGAATGGTCTTCTGATCTGTAAAATGTTGGATTCCCTGAAATGATGTCTGAGATTTAAGTGGAATTGAAGTAATAGGGGGTAAGCTGAGAAAAGTCTAAGCAATTGGCCTATAGATCTAGGAGAATTGGGAATTTAGTTATAATGCCTTAAGAATATTATTGTCAAATGACATTGCTGCATTATGGATGGAAACTATTTTCTTAAGGTTCAGTTCTTTAGGTTTTAGGAAAGTGCTGAACATTATACTGATCTCTTTACCATATACCTAATTTTTATATGTTTCTATTTATATCACCAAGACCACAGTATTTTAAATAAAGGGAATGAAATATACACATATAAACACAAATTACAATCACATGAATTAAAACATTGTTAAGGAGAACCTTGATTTAGACTAATTGAAATGACCAATATTTGTTCCAGAGAAAAGACAATGAAACATACTTCCTTCTCAGAAGAAAGGACTCAGACTACAGATGGAAACTATAAGCTCTAAGTGTCACTCTATTAGCTAATTTTGCTTTATTAAGTCTTCTTTGTAACAAAAGAGGGTCCTGGGGCAGCTAGATGGTGCAGTGGATAGATTACCAGCCCTGAAGTCAGGAGGACCTGAGTTCAAATCTGGTCTCAGCTGTATGACCCTGGGCAAGTCACTTAGTCCCAATTGCCTCAGCAAAATCAAACCAAACCAAACCAAACCAAACCAAAACAAAACAAAACAAAACAAAACAAAAGAGGGTCTGGTGTGGAGGTGAGCATAGACACATAGAAAATAAAAAATATCAGTAAAACTTATGGAATATGGGAAAAGAAAGAAGCTAGTTCAGTTTATGCCTTCTTACATTTAGGGAAGGGGAAGAAAGGAATTCTCACATCCCAATACACATCAATAAGCCACAGATTTTGTTATTTAAAAAAAAGGGGGAGGGAGAATATCAATTTCCTTGAGGTTAAAATATCTCATGGACATTATAGAAATAAGAGTTACTGAAAACTTAAATGCAATGTTAGAGATGCTCTCTGAGGAAGTGGGGTACCATCTAACTTGAAACATTTAGCCTTAAATTAGGTAAAAGGTAGTCCTGTCAGATGTTAAACCAAATTTAGGAGCTATTTAACCACCTACAAATTCAGCTACTACTCTCAATTTATTTTGCGATTATGAAATCTGCCCGATAACCATTTAATTTTTCTTTCTTACTGTCCATGCTTCAATAATAATAATAATGGCTTACAAAACACTTTACAGATATCTTATCTTTAGAACTCTGGAAGGTAGATGTTTTTATTATTCCCATTTTACAGATGAAGTAATAATTGTAAAGCTCTAGCACAAGGCCTGGCAAATAATAAGCATTACGTAAATGTTGGCTAACAACCATTAGTAGTAATAACAATAAGACAGCTAACATGTATATAGCCCTTACTATGTGGCAGGCATTGTGCTAAGAGTGATTCTCACAGAAAACTCTGTAAGGTAAGGGTTACAAATGTGCCTATTTCACAGATGAAGTGCTCAGGCTCAAACAACTACTAAGTATTTGAGGCTCAGATCTTCCTGGTCCTGGTTGAGCACTCCATCCACCAGTCACCCAGAGCCTTTTCTGCACCATCTAGCTGACTCTAAATCAGGCAATATTGGTTTACCATTTTCTTCTACCATAAGAAATGGCTATGGAGCTGTATAAATACAATATAAAAGGGGCAATTAACCCTGCCAAAAAGTTACTCCTACACACCCAATTCCCTCAGGCATCTTCCCAAGTAGCCACATGTCCCTGGTTCCCTGCCATTATTATAACCCCTGACAAGTGGAAAGAGGGAAGCTGTAGTAACCTGCCTTCAAGGATCCCAGCTACCCGTTAGTAAAGTAAGTAAGCATGGGGGCCTAAGGGAAAGGAGATGAATCCAATAATTTGGACCCCCCTCAGGCTCTGCTAAGTGAACACCCATCCCCTTACTATCCACCCACATCCTTCTATCCTGACACTAGTGGATATCAGATAGTGGTTGTTTGATTTTTTTTTTTTTTTTGAATACCTACAAGCAATAATAACTACATGGAAACATAAGGGTTTTGGATCACTAATTTATATACTCTGAGATAGGAATTCCATCATCCCCTACTAATTAGAAATAAACCACTAAGTCGAATTTTCACTACATCTTTGGATAAACACCCTATTGGTTAATTAAAAGTTGAAAACAAAGAAGAATAGTTTTCTTATAATCTCTCTCTTCTTAACATACAAAAAATAAATAAATCCTTCTCTTTCAAATGAGTACCTACAAAATTTTCCAGTACTTAGTTCATTCAATTGAGACCAAAGCCCTAGTATCAAACATAAAACAAAAGTGATCTTGGATGTTTACTGTTACTGACTTCTGGCATATTTAGCAAAAAATAAAAATAAAAATCTTATAGTGATTTATGTTACAATTTGATTAATGTTCATAACTGAGAAGAAAATTAAGACAGTTTATACATGTTAATATTTCTATTCAATTAAATTCATTCTCCTCATTAAGGACCTTTGGCACAAATGATATATTTTTTAAAAGTATGATCAAGAAGATACAAAGATTACATACTTGATTCCCTGAGACAGGAATAAGCATCAAAATTATCAGGTAATTGTCAATCAGTAAATAAACTTTTGTTAAACTATCTACTTTGTTTTACTTTTATGCAAATATCTACTACTATGCTAATAAGCTTTAGGGATACAGAAAGAGGAAGGAAAGAAGGAAGGAAGGAAGGAAGGAAGGAAGGAAGGAAGGAAGGAAGGAAGGAAGGAAGGAAGGAAGGAAGGAAGGAAGGAAGGAAGGAAGGAAGGAAGGAAGGAAGGAAGGAAGGAAGGAAGGAAGGAAGGAAGGAAGGAAGGAAGGAAGGAAGGAAGGAAGGAAGGAAGATAGAAGGAAGGAAGGAAGGAAGGAAGATAGAAGGAAGGAAGGAAGATAGAAGGAAGGAAGGATCCTATCAAGAAGTTAACTATAATGGGAGAGGGAGGAAAGAAGGATTCAAGAAGTAACAGTATAATGGGGAGTGAGGAAAAGGGGGCTCAAAATACAAATAACTATGTACAAATAAATAGAAATAATCGTCAGAGAGAAAATCCCAAAATTAAGGGGTTAGGAAAGGTTTTCTGAAAAAGGAATTTTAGCTGAATTGAAGAAAGGAAATTTCAGAAACAGAGATAAGGAGAGAGGGCATTCCAGACCTGGGGGACAGCCACTGAAAAATGCCCACATAAGTGTCTCATCCGAGGATGGCGGTAAGGTAGAAGACTGGAAAGGTAGTGATGGGGGTTGAGGTCCCTAAGAAACCCCCCCACATGGCTGACCTTTGATTTACAAATCCTGGTCAGTGGGCTTTCCCCCATCCCCCAGCAGATCTGAACCAACTTGGGACACCACCCACAAGCCCCTTTAGTTATAAAAGAGCCAAACTGGAGCTCTCTCTTTGCAGGAGCCCTTACCCCCAAACATGGTATCCTTCCAGCCATGTAAAGGTTCCTGCCCGCCCAGCGACCACCTCTGGCTCTGGCATCTTTCTACCTTTGATTTACTTCCAAATCCCTATGATAAACCTTTGTATCAATCTAGGTTTTCGAATCTGTAAATTCCTTTTACAGGGACTCTGCACTGTCATGTGACTATCTTTCCGCCGACTCGAAAGGGGGTTCCCCTTCCCTAACTCTCATCAGTAGGAAGGGGCCAAGTTATAAGATTTTGAACACCAAACAGAGGATTTTATATTTGATCCTGAGATAATAGGGAAACAGATTGGTGGCAATTGAAGAAGTAATGAAGGCAAATGGTACCTGATTCTTTAACAAGCACATAGTGTTACCAAAAGGAGGAAAATATTAAAAACACAGGTTTGCAAAAGGTAAAAGGAAGGAAGCATGCCTATCCCTAAAGAGGTCTTAGAAGTAATATATTATATATATATATATATATATATATATATATATATGGAGAGAGAGAGAGAGAGAGAGAGAGAGAGAGAGAGAGAGAGAGAGAGGAAGAGAGAGGAAAAGGCCTTATATGTGAAAAATGTATATACTTATAGCAGCTCTTTTTTAACATAAGAAATCAAAGCTTTTTACTCAAGACACAATATGGACAGTTTAGGAACAAAACCCCTGGAATTTTTCTGGTTGATGTAATAACTTAAGTATCTTGACCCATCATCCTTCAAAGGATATCTTTCAATATATTACCCAAATGGCAGAAACTAGGCATGGACCTACATTTAACACCACATACTAAGATAAAATCAAAATGGGTCCAAGATTTAGGCATAAAGAACGAGATCATAAATGAATTAGAGGAACATAGGATAGTTTACCTCTCAGACCTGTGGAGGAGAAAGGAATTTATGACCAGAGGAGAACTAGAGATCATTATTGATCACAAAATAGAAAATTTTGATTACACCAAATTAAAAAGTTTCTGCACAAACAAAACTAATGCAAACAAGATTAGAAGGGAAGTAACAAATTGGGAAAACATTTTTACAGTTAAAGGTTCTGATAAAGGCCTCATCTCCAAAATATACAGAGAATTGACTTTAATTTATAAGAAATCAAGCCATTCTCCAATTGATAAATGGTCAAAGGATATGAACAGACAATTTTCAGATGATGAAATTGAAACTGTTTCCACTCATATGAAAGAGTGTTCCAAATCACTACTGATCAGATAAATGCAAATTAAGACAACTCTGAGATGCCACTACACACCTGTCAGATTGGCTAAGATGACAGGAACAAATAATGATGAATGTGGGAGGGGCTGTGGGAAAACTGGAACACTGATGCATTGTTGGTGGAGTTGTGAAAGAATCCAACCATTCTGGAGAGCAATCTGGAATTATGCCCACAAAGTTATCAAACTGTGCATACCCTTTTACCCAGCAGTGCTTCTACTGGGCTTATATCCCAAGGAAATCCTAAAGAAGGGAAAGGGACCTGTATGTGCCAAAATGTTTGTGGCAGCTCTTTTCATAGTGGCTAGAAACTGGAAAATGAATGGATGTCCATCAATTGGAGAATGGTTGGACAAATTATGGTATATGAATGTTATGGAATATTATTGTTCTGTAAGAAATGACCAACAGGAGGAATACAGAGAGGCCTGGAGAGACTTACATCAACTGATGCTGAATGAAACGAGCAGAACTAGGAGATCATTATACACTTCAACAATGATACTGTATGAGGATGTATTCTGATGGAAGTGGATATCTTCAACATAGAGAAGAGCTAATCCAATTCCAATTGATCAATGATGGACAAAATCAGCTACACCCAGAAAAGGAACACTGGGAAATGAGTGTAAACTGTGAGCATTTTTTTTTCTTCCAAGATTATTTTTACCTTCCGAATACAATTCTTCCTTTGCAACAACAACAAAATTCGGTTCTGCACATATATATTATACCTAGGATATACTATAAGATATTTAATATGTATGGGAATGCCTGCCATCTAGGGGAGGTGGTGGAGGGAAGGAGGGGAAAAATTTGGAACAGAAGGGAGTACAAGGGATAATGTTGTAAAAAAAAAAACAACATTACCTATGCATATTGCGTATGTACTATCAAAAAAAAAGTTATAATTATAAAATTAATTTTAAAAAATAATTTTAAAAAAACAGAGGAAAAAAATCTACTTATTTCCACTCATTATCTGTGTGACTTTCCAATTCAAGATACCCATTCCTGACCACTTCTTTAGATGAATTGCCTCCTTCATTAAAAGGTCCTAAAACACAGGGACTATATTTCCTCATATATTAAATATATAAGGAATGTGCCAGTTCTTGACATAGAAAATCATTTTATAGATGCTTATTCATTTTCACTGATTTTGAAAATAAAAAAACTAATATTGAATTTGAAAAAAAAAATTATATATTACCCAGGAAAGATTTCTTCAGATTCCTACTAAATAGTGTCTCCTGGTTTCTATTCCACTCCAACACAAAAAGAGGCAAAAATAAAGGAAAAATAAAGAATATAGTTTCTGCCTGGAAGGAGCTTACTTACAATTTAAATGGAGAAACAACATGAGAAGATGTAAAATAAGTAAGCTATGAGAAGGATAAAAAAGAAATAATTAAAAATGGGAAGTTGATGGAAATTAAGAGGGATTAGGAAAAGCTTCCTGTACAAGGTAGGATTTTAGTTGGAATTTAAAGGAAGAAAAAGAGGCAGCTAGGTGGCTCAGTAGATAGAGAAATGGGTCTTGAGTCAGGAAGACCTGAATTCAAATGCAGCCTCACACACTCTTTAGCTACGTGACTCTAGACAATTCACTTAACCTCTGTTAGTCTTAATCTACTGAAGAAAAAAAATTGACAAACCATTCCAATATCCTTGCCAAGGAAGCCCCAGGACACAAAGAGTGCGACATGCTTCAACAACAACAGCATCAAGAAAGACAAGGAGATCAGTAAGGAAGAAAGGACAAGATATAGATAAAAAAATTCCATCAAAAAAAAAAAAATTCAAAACCAACATATTATCAAATCCTTAAATTACTTGGAAAAGCTTATTATATAGATTCAGTTCAAAAACCACTGCCTAACAAAGGAAATTGGGCATTAGTTCAAAAAGGCCATCAAATATATATTAAAAGTATTAGACCTTGCAGGTTTCTTTGCATATTGGTCAGAGCATTTTTTTTTCATTTTACAGATTGTTTTGTTTATATGTTACAAACATTTATTGATTACCTCTATATCGAGAGATCTCTTTTAACAAAGTAAAATAGTTAAGTAATACTAGTAATACCATCAAGTCTTTTGAAAGTATATGCAACATTTCAAAATTATAGAACCTACCTCCCCATATTTTTTAATTAAAAGAAAAAATTAAAATTTTCTTTTTTCCACCCCATTGTATAAAAAAAATTATTTTAATAAATGTGCATAGTCAAGTAAAACAAAGCAGCTTAGTATGTAAGTGTATGAGTTCTCAATGGCTGAATTGTTTATCATCAGAAATTAAAACTTTTTACTGGAGACACAGAATGCACAGTTTAGGAACAAAGACCCTGGAATTTTTCTGGGTCAAATAACTATGTATACATTTTATATGTTTACACTATATACATACTTACATGCATATATACATATATGTGCATACATACATATATCTCAAAATATGCACATGTATTTCTCATTCTGAACCCTAAGTTCATCACCTGTTATGAATTGCACATTTCATGATCTATCTTCTGAAATTGTGAATGGTCATTTTATTGATCCTAGTTTTACAGCTTTCAAAGTTTGTTTTTATAGTGTTGCTGTCAGTGTATAAATTGGTCACCTAACTGGGTTCTCATTTCATTCTTTATCAGTATATAAATTTCTCAAAATTGTTCTATTTTATAATATTATGTATTATATTATTAATTATTCTATTATACTTCATTTTGCATTAGTTTCTGTAAGTCTTTGCATAGCTCTCTGAAATCATCTATTTTTTCATTTCTTACAGCACAACAATATTATTTTATTTGATATGCCATAATTTATTCAGTCATTCTTCAATTAATGAAAATATCCTATTAGTTTCTAGTTTTTTGCCTCCATTTAAAAAAAGGTTCCCCTGAATGTTTTAATATATAAAGGATCTATTACTATTTCTTTGCTCTCTTTCAGGTATAATAGGCCTAGGAGAGGTATAGCTGAGTCAAAGGGTCTGCACTGTCTTGTAATTTTTTGTACATACTTCCATATTACTTTCCAGAATGATTTTACCCATACACAAATATACCAACATTTACACCAAAAGGGCATTAATGTGCTTGTCTTTCCACAGTCCCTGCAACACTTATCATTTTTGTCATCCTTGCCACTCTGAAGGGTGTAAAATGAAATCCCAGAATTGCTTTAATTTGCATTTCTCTAATTAGTGATTTGGAACATTTTATCATATGGCTATAGATAGCCCTGGTCTCTTCTCTTGAGAACTGTTCACATTTTTAGAAAATTTATCAATCAGAAAACAGTTCTATTTCTAAAGCATTTGAATCAGTTCCTATATATCTTAGAAGTGAGATTTTTATCAGAGAAGCTTGTGGTAAAGATTTTTTTCTCAGTTGTCTTGCTTTTAATCTTAGCTTTATCAAATCTTTTTTGTTCAAAAATCTTTTACTTTCATGTAACCAAAATTACCCATTTTATTTTCTATGCTCTTTCTACTGCTTGGTCACCAACTTTTCTCCCAAACATAGTTCTGATATTTAATCTCCTAAATAAAGATTTGGTACTGATTAAAATATATCTATCAGTGGAACTGTTTATATACATCAAACAGAAGCAAAGATATGATATCTGATCATCATGAAGGATGCCAGATACTGGGATAAACTCATTATCTGAAAATAAAAAGCACTAGGAAATTGGACAGGAGTATGGAAGAAACTTGATTTAAACCAACATCTTACAATCTTATACAATGATAAGCTTCAAATGAAAAGACTGCATATATTAAGTTCACATTATAAACCAATTAGAGAAATGCCTAAACATTTTATTTATTTTTTTATTTAAGCACATTTGCTGACAAACATAGGCCTTTAGTAAAAGTATTAAATGGGGTTGATAATCTTTAGAATTAAAGAAGTCCATATGCAAATTGATCTAACCATTCTGGAGGGCAATTTGGAACTACGGGGCATGATGGAGCAATACTACTACTAGGTTTGTAGGGGAAAGAACCTGGTGTGTGTGTGTGTGTGTGTTTGTGTGTGTGTGTGTGTGTGTGTGTGTGTGTACAGCAGCTCTTTTTGTGGTGGCAAAGAATTGAAAATCTAGGGGATGTCAGTCAATTGGGGAATGACTGAACAAATTGAAATAATGGAATGTAATGGAATACTGTTTTACTGTAAGAAATGACAAGAATGGTGGATTATAGAAAAACCTGGAAAGATGTAAATGAACTGATGCAAAGTGAGCAGAACCTGAAGAATAGTAACAAGTAACATTTGTTTTGGCTATTTTCAGCAATACAATGATCCGAAACAATTCTAAAAAATTCACAATGAAAAATGTTATCTACGTCCAAAGAAAGAACTGGTGGACTCTGAATGCGGATTGAAACTACCATTTCCGCTTTATTTTCTCATGTTTTGTTTTGTTTTTTTTCTTTTGGTTTGTTCCGTCTTTTACAACATGACTAATATAGAAATATATTTTTACATGATACTGTTTTAAGGAGGGGGATGTGAGAGATGAAGAGAGAAAGTTAGGAATTCAAAATTGTTTTTCAATAAATATTAAAAAGTTTCATTACATGTAATGGGGAAAAATAAAATACTTTAAAAAAGCCCTTGCTTTATGTCCATTTCTGAACTTGTTTAATTGAAAGGCATTGATGAATTGAAACAAAGAGCACTGCCACAAAATTGGTCTTTGGGGGGATTTATTCTTTTTTCTTCATTATAATCTCCAAATTCCAACCAATCCCATGCCCAGTGCTTGAGTGGTAAGTGTACCACAGAGCAGATTTATATCCTGTCTTTTTCAGAGATTGGGGTTCTAAGCAAAAGGCAAACCAAACCATTAAGTGCTAAACATTTCCTATAAACTACCACATTACCCATTTGTTTCAATAATTATTATAATTCCCATGGTACCCTTGTAAATCTAATTTAGACATGGAAGTTTACAAACTAAAATCTGATATGGGGGATGGAACACTAATCTTGGAGTCAGAAGAACTGGTTTGACATTCGCTCCTCTTCACTAATTAACTATGTGACAATGGCTGAATCACTTATCTGTGAATTTGTTTTCTCATGAGCAAGATGGAGATGATTCTACCTTTTTCATATTCTACCTCATCTCCTTTGTTATGAAGGATGACATTTATAAACCTTAAAACTCTATACAAACTGGAAACAATGTTACCTTCTGTATCTTCCAAAATTTCCCATCTCTGGAACACACTCTTCCTCTTCCATCCTGATTTCCTTCAAGTCCCAGCTGAAATCCCACCTTCTATAGGAAGCCCTTCCCAATATTAAATTCTAGTGTCTTCCTCTTAATTATTTCCTATTTATCTTGTATGTGGTTTATCTGTATGTAGCTGTTTGCATGTTGTCTCCTTCATTAGTCTGTGAGCTCCTGAAATCAAAAACTCTGTCTTCCTTTATATCCAAAGTACTTAGTGGAATTTAGGACTGTACCCAGAAGATGATTAAGAAATGTGACTTCTCAGGATCTTGACCTTTGAGCAAAACCTGCCTGAGATGTTTCCTAAGACACTAACTTCCAGTAAAAGTAGTTAAAAAAAAAAAAAAAAAAAAAAAAGGAATGCCTTAGTAAAACTAGAACATGTGGCCCTCTTTGTGACTGGCACGCAGAAGATAATTAATATAGCTTGAATGACTGTATATGATCTTGACCTCTGAGCAGAACCTGTCTAAAATGTTTCCCAGAAACTAACTTTCAGTAAAAGTGGTTTAAAAAAACCAAACCAGGATTGTTTTAGTAAAACTAGAACATACAGCCATCTTAACCAAATCTATATCTTCCATTCATCTATAGGATCTCACAGAAAATCCTAGGATTTTCTGATTCTTAAGTTTTACTTTTTTAAAAAATCGGTTCTCAGGAGATCTTTGTACATGGCAACAACAAGATTATATGATGATAAATTCTGATGGATGTGACTCTTTTCAATAATGAGATGATTGAGGCCAGTTTCAATGATTTTGTGATGAAGAGAGCCATCTACATCCACAGAAAGGACTGTGGAAACTGAATGTGGACACAACATAGCATTTTCATTCTTTTTGTTGTTTGCTTGCATTTTGTTTTCTTTAGGAAAACATCAAATTTAAAGATACTAGAATGTTACAAAAAATTCAAAAGTAAATAGATTCCTTTGTCAAATTCATAAAAACAATGTCTTTTATTTTTAGAGCTAGCTATTATTCTGGCTGAAGATTTAAACTTTCCCCTTTAATTAGTCCCCATCCATCACAAGATGTAAACCTCTAGATTTGGCCTGTATTTGTCATTTCTTCCTGTAAAGGGCTGAAACTCTTGAGTAATGCACTGAGGTCGGAGCAATGGAGCACTAAAGGCTAATTATCATTTGGACAATATAAGAATATACTTGGAAAAATATACTTGCCCTTCCCACTATCCTGTGCTGGCCCAATCGTTTGGTGTATACAGAGAATTGTAGGAGGGACTGGGGGTGAAGTAAGACTAGCCAAGAGTCACTTCTGGGAGGGAGACAAAGAGGATAGGTCGAGGAGATCCTGAGTCCATCTCCTTGACTTCTATAGCTCAAGACCAAGAATAAAGACCAAGGACTTTTGCTTATCCTGACTCCAACTGATTCTAAGGTATCCAGGGTGTTAACACATGCTCCAAAATGCATGTAATCACATGCTCCAAATGATGACAGATCATAACAAAGGAATTTTTGAAAGGATCAGCACTCAACACAGCTAAATCTCATTTTATGAATTTTTATCAATGTCTGATATTTTCTAAATGTACGCTGAGACACCCAGAGAAGGAACACTGGGAAGTGAATGTAAATTGTTAGCACTACTGTCTATCTACCCAGGTTACTTATACCTTCAGAATCTAATACTTAATGTGCAACAAGAAAATGGTATTTACACACATATATTGTATCTAGGTTTTATTGTAACTCATGTAAAATGTATGGGATTACCTGTCATCGGGGGGGAGGGAATAGAGGGAGGGGGGGATAATTTGGAAAAATGAATACAAGGGATAATATTATTTTTTAAAAAATTACTCATGCATATATACCGTGAAAAAAAAATTCTAAATAAAAATAAAAATTAGAAAAAAAAAAAAAAAGTAAATGTACGCTGAGAAGGAATGGAACAAGATGAAGGGAATAGAGGTGAGTACACTTAGCAAATTCCTTTTCAAAAGAGAGGAAGTACGCCCATAGTAAAACAATTAGGTGTCATTTCCAGGTTTTTCTCAGATTTGTTGGAAATTCCTGGACTGAGGCAATTTTTTCCTTTGTTAAATTAAGGTGATGCAAGTATTTTCTGGTAAAGAAGATGATAAAACATATTCAAAGTTTCTAATAAATATAAAAAAGCACCATGCTACTGACTGCTTTTCAAATTATTATATTATTCAGTGGGACAAACACTAAATGCTAAGTAAATATTAATTACCATAGGGAAGAAAAGGAAATAAGCATTTATAAAGTGCCTTTTATGTAAAGTATGACTCTAAGTGCTCTACAAATATTATGTCACTTGATCCTGATAACAACTCTCAGAGAAGTAGGTAATATTATTCACCTCATTTTACAGATGGGAAAATGAGATTAAGTGATTTGTGCAAGATCATACACAGTATCTGAAGACATTCAGGTGTTCCTGACTCCAGGTCCAGTGACTATTCAGCCTCCTCTAGTACCTTTATAATATCTTAACTGCTCCCTAATCAATATCAATGTCAAGAAGCTCATTCAAGTTCTATCTATAACCTGCAGTTCTATCTATAGCTACGAGAGCCTTCAAGTTTCTTAGTCCCCAGATCCGCCTACAAGACAAAAAGACATGATGGTCCCCTGGCTAAATACAATGGGAAATTTCTGCTGAGAGAAAAATAAACGTTTCTGAGGATTTCCCTTTCTCTCCCTTAAGAGAAATGAAATGCCAAAGTTGCATCCTCCATATGCATCCTATATAATTTGCTGCAGTTATAACATAATGGGAAAATGCCTCCGGTATAATTTTACAAACCTAATAATGCTGCTGTCTTTACAATCCTTTCGTTCAAAACACATTATTATAAATGACTTTAGTAAACTCACCTACTGTATAAAACAAATCTTAAGTAAATCTGACTTATAACAATGAAGAATACACATTTTTAAAGACGTTTATTCCTACCAATAGTTCTTTTTAAAATAAACCCAGAATATTGCAAATGGCCACAAGTAGCATATCGAGCCTATAAAGCTAGCTGGTCTTAGAGTCTTCAAGACCTTGCCTCTAGCACATACCACTGTGGGATTCTGGACAAATCTCTCAATGTGTCAGGCCACTTTTAGAGACTATAATTTGAAGACCAGCTAATAAATCTGACTTAGAATAGGGAGTTTCCTCACCCAAAATTCCCAAATCAGTGAAATCAAAGGTCCAGTCCTTTATAAAAATAATTTCAATGAATTTGGAAACGCTTCAATGTATTGTTCATCATTCCTCTTATGATTGTATGTTTCTTCAATAAATAACCTACAAGAGACACGTAGATGATACAGTAGATATAGAGTGCCAGTCTTGAAGTCAGGAGGACTTGAGTTCAAATCCAGCTTCAGATACTTAATACTTCCTAGCTGTGTGATCCTGGACAAGTCACTTAACCTCACTTAACTCCAATTGCCTCAGTTAAAAAAATAATAATAAAAATAAAATAAATAACCTATAAAGGCATAGCAGGGGTTCACAACTGAAAATTTAGTGCCATAATAATAGCTTCCACAGCAGAATGAAACTAACCAAAAGACTGGAAGGACTCAATTCTCCAGTTATTACGTGGAGATAAAATAGATGATGGGAATGGAGATGAAGGGACAGATTCAAAAGATATTAAGAGAGCAGAGTGTGTTAAAATTAGCAAATGACTAAAGAAGAAACATGAGGAGAAGTTGAGAAGAGAAGGAAAAAATCAAGGGTATTATCTTTCAAACATGGGAGAATGAAGAGGAATGTCATTAACAGATACAGTCAAGTCTTGAGGCTTTTTTTGTAAAAATATATATAATAGCTGAATTTTTAAAAAACATTGAGCTTGAAGTTGTCAGTCAATAAATATTTATTGATTTATTTTGTGCCAGTCACTGTGCTAAGAACTAGGGAAGTTTTGGTTTTGTGTTTTTTTTTTTTTAAAGGCAAAAACAATATATGCTCTCAAGGAGTTTATATTCAAGAATTCCAAATTCTACAAATAGTTGTAAATCTGTAATTCAGGAGAAAGATTAGGTCTGAACATATTAGTTTGGGCATCATCTACACAAAGAGATGGTTAAATGAAAATGCTAAAGGAGATTAAAAAGGATATGAGAAAAAAAAAAAAACATGAAAAATATATTTTCTACCCTTTGTCATCTTAAAAAGAAGTGCCAAAGTAACTTTTCCAATTCATAGATCTGATTCAGAAGACCCTAATAAATACAGTTCAAACTCCATAGTCCAGCATTCCAGCTCCTTGATAATTTGGCCTTAAGTTATTTTTTTAAGATTTATCATTCACTGCTCTTCCTGAAGAAATCCAGTATCCCTGGAGTTCTGGATCTAGATAGGAACATCTGTTTGCAAATTCTCCATCAGATGCTTACTGTGTTAATCTGGGCAAATCAATTAATCTCTCTCAGTCTCAGTTTCTTCCATTGTAAAATGAGGCTAATAATAGTACCCACCTTACAAAATTCATGTGAGAATCAAATGAAATATTGTGTGTAAATGGCTATGCAAATCTTAAGGCATTGTATAAATATTGGCTCTCCTCTTCATGGGGCAGGTAAAGGCACAGCAAATAGTAGACCTGGTCTGGAGTTGGCAAAACACCTCTTCCTGAGTTCAAATCTGGCTTCAGACACTTACTATCTGTGTGATCCTGGCAAGTCACTTAATCCTGTTTGCTTCAGTTTATTCATCTATAAAATGGGCTAGAGAAAGAAAAGACAAATCATTTCAGAATCTTTGCTAAAAAAAAAAAAAAAAACAAAAAACAAAAACAAACAAACAAAAACTTCAAATGGGGTTATGAAGACCTGAACATGAGTGAAATAACTGAAAATAACAGTAACAAAATCCTCTTCTTCCTCCTCCTCCTCCTCCTCCTCTTCCTCATCCTTATAAGCATCCCAGTTTTCCTCATTTGTTAAATGGATATTACACCTACCTCCTATCTACCTAACAAAAAATACTCTGGATTCAGAGAATAAAAGATACATTTCACTTAGATTCACTGAAAAAAGAAAGAGGTAAAAGGAATTACTAGGTAAAGGATTCTGAAGTAATTACCTGCTGTTTTTAGTTAAGTACCCACCTAAATGGTAGTGAAAAATTCTGCTGCAAGTACAGTGTTTTGGATTTCTAAAAATATTAAGAGGAAGATCTATTTTGAAAGCCAAAACATTCTTTATTCTGTGCAGAAGCCAAATAGTCCCCTTGTGACCATTATGAAAAAAAATGATCAAAATATTTTCAGAGATTTATTTCCCACTGGAGTTAAGAAATTAAATGAATAATATGCATATTTTGCTATTCTCAAAAAGAGTCAAAGGGCTAAACTTTATTTTGTTTCCAGTTGTGAAAATCATCAATTTGATTCAACTCATTTCTCTCATGATATAGCAGAATCTTTAAATATCAGAAGGAGCTTTTGATCTGCAGCAATCATGTAGCTTAGCTTTTTCAAAGCATGTTCACATGTACTGCTTCATTTCACTGACACATTGGACTCCTGTGGGAATTTAGGAATATCAGAGCTTGAATCCTTGTTTTATTTCCCATTTTAGATACGATCATGGACAAGTCTCTCAGCCAACTGGCTGCCATTTTACTCCTCTATTTACCAACAATAATAAGCACTCAGTACCCCAAAAATCTTTCTAAGGCCTCTAAATTACAGAGAAAATGATGACAGAGTCTATTGGAAAGAATTCCTTACAAGGAGTTCCCTATTCCAATGAAACAATAGTTCTGGTTTAAAAGAAAATCATTATGGTAAAATTGCTTTATCAGCAGAAAGGCAGAGTAAAACACTAAAATTAACACCAATAACTTCCATTGCTGCTACTGCTTGTCTAAAAATCCAAGGCCTTATTCCAAAACTCATTATTTAAAGAAATTATTTATTTAATGACAAAGCTTACACAGATTATTCTTTAAATCCATCTCTCCTTTATGACATCAGTCAGCATTAGTTTTAGAGTTACGCTATATTTTTCCCTTATGGTGATCTAATATTTTTTGGTTTCAAATTAATTGGCAAGCTCCTTAAGAACAGACATTTGTTAAATGTCTTTGTGTTAGAGCTAGCATCTGTACCAGATGCTGAGAAGAGGTAAAAAGGTTATTATTTTACTCCACCTCTAAGGAGGAGGAGGAGGATGAATACTATGCTAAGTACTTATTTAAATTATTATCTCATTTGAACCTCACAACCATCCTGGGAAGTAGGTGCTATTATTATCCTCATTTAATTGATGAGGTAGCTGAGGAAAACAGAGGTTAAATGACTCCCCTGCAGTCACACAGCTGCTAAGTGTCTGAGGCTGAATTTGAAATCTGATCTTCCTGACTCCAGGTCAAGTACTCTATCCAGTTTAGAGGTGCACCATTACATAACAGGTTAGTAATGATTCTTCCATTAAAATTACAAGCAAACCATTTAATTGATTAACCAATTTATTTGCTTCAGTCCAAATATATGCTATGTACAGAGCATGTAGTATACAGACTATAAAGTATATGTATACAGTATACATAGTATACAGAATTTAGGATACAAAGTTTAGAGTAGAATACATGAGTTGGATTTTAAAGGATAGACAGGAATTCAATAGATTTAGGGGAAAAAAAGATGCTAAATTTAGATCTAGAAAAAAATGCAAAATATTGTCTGCTCTATCAGTCTACCATAGCCAATCTTAGCTTGACTAAGCCTCTTCCCTGCTATCTAAAAACATAGTCCTTGTTATTCCGTCATTTCTGTCATGTTGGAGCCTTGATGACTCCATTTGGGGTTTTCTTCGCAAAGATTCTGGAACAGTTTGCCATTCCCTGCTCCAACTCACTTTTACAGATGAGGAAACTAAAGGAAATAAGTTTAAGTGAATGGTCCAAAGTCAAGTGGGAGTTGATTGTAACTAGTAAGCTATCTGAGGCCACATTTGTATTTAGTCTTCCTGACTAAATACAGTCCTGGTACTCTATATGCTGTGTCACCTATCTGCCCCCAAACTACATTCAGATCCGCCTCATTTTCACCCTACTTAGAAGTCTCTCCCCAATCTCTTCTCTGCTTTCTAAAAAGCTAGAAAATTAATCATTATGGAGCACATCAGGTATTACTGCACCATACCTCCTGTCTTTTAAAAAAGCCTTAGTAGCTACCAATAATCTCTATGATAATGTGGAAACTCCTCAGCCTGAAGTTTAAAACCCTCCACAATCTGGCTCCCCAAACCCTCCACAATTTGGCTCCCACTTATCTTTCTAAACTTAACTGAACAACTTGCTATTCCACATAACTGAGGGCTTGCTATTCTAGACATTCCATTTTCCATTTCTGTGCTTTTCTATAGGTTGTGAGCCCATGCCTGAATTGTCCCTTTTCCTCTTAGAATCTTGTCAGGACTAAACTCATGGTCAACCAAAAAGAAACTTTTTCAGGTCAACATAACAGATATTAAGTTTGAACTAGGCTTTTTAAAATCTAGAGCCAGTATTCTTTCCATTGTATCTGTATCTCTATATGTATACACACACACACACACACACACACACAGAAAGTTGGAGGGAGGGATGGAGGGAGACAGATGGACAGAGAGGTGGAGAGAGAGAAACAGAGAGAGATACAGACAGAGACAAGAGAGCGAGAGAGAGCATGCAAGAGAGAGCAAAGGGAGGAGGGAGGAAGAGAGACAGAGACAGATTCAGAGATAGAGAGACAGAGAGAGAGAGGAGGGAGGTGCAAAGACAATCCTTGCTCTTAAGAAGCTTACAATCTAATGGAGAACACAACAGTTAAAGAAATATATTTAAAGCAAGCTATATGCAGGATATATAGAAAATAACTGACAGAGGAAAGGTCTTAAAAAATTTAAGAGGAATTGGGGAAGGCTAAGTTTCTAGTTGAAATTTAGAAGAAACCAGGGAAGTGAGTAGTCCAAGAGAAGGTTGGAAAGTGTTCCAATCAAGAAAGACAGCCAAAGAAAATGCCTGAAGCTAAAGGGCATATTGTTTTATTTGCAGCATAGGAAGCCAGTGGATCAAAAAATAGAAGTCAAGGAATAAGGTGTATAAAGAATACAAAAGCAGGAGGCAGCTAGCTTATGAAGGATTTTGAATACCAAACAGAACAGTTTTTATTTAATACTGGAAGCAATAGGGAGCCGCTGAAGTTTATTGAAAAGGAGAGTGACATGGACTTGTGCTTTAGAAGAATGAATGGAGGATGAATTGGAGTGGGAAGAGACTCAACACAAATTGATCCACCAGCAGGTGATTGCAATAATCTAGACAAGAGGCAATGACAGCCTACTCTAGGGTAGTGTCGGAAGAGAGAGGGGATATATTCATATCTGACTATTTTCAAAGCCTGTTGATTTCACAATCTGATAGGCCTTGAAAATAGATTTGGAAGGTGAGAAACAGTGAGGAATCCAGGATGATTCTATAAGAGCCTTGGGATTCTGGGAGGATGGCGTAATCCTTTATAGTTAGCTTTTATTAGATTCTTGAGTAACATAGGTGAAAGAAGATGAAAGGAGTATTTCAGGAGAATTAATCTGACAATTGTATATAGGATTGTTGGTCAGTAGAAAGATAACAAGAGATCCTAATAAGCTTGAAGAGGCTAATGTAGGATAATAACTCTGTGACCAGAAGTTAATGGAAGAAGACTATTAGATTAAATAGTATATCAGGCTACTAAATTAATATATCTCATAAGCTCTTTACCAACCATAGTTTGCTGAGCACATATGGCTATAACAACTTGATCTAAGAAATATTGCAAAATAACACAAGATCACCCCTAAAAGCAGGATGCTGGGGAATAGACTAAGATGGTCACTAGACAAATGAGATACATGTGAGAAGGAAGTTCAAAGAATTTTTAGAGCTAAAAAGAAATCTTAGAGAGCATGCAGTCTATCTAGACTTCTTATTTGCTTAAAAGATGAAGAAACTGAAGTCTTGAAAAGTAAAATTATTTGCTCAAGGTAACAGCTATTTAATAATACAAGTTAAATCTCCTGGGCTCATTCCCTAGTTTCAAGAAGCCTATATTTAAACTGAGGGTGAGAATCTTTTTAGTTCCTCATTTTTCTACTCAGAAATGGCAAATGTCTTAATAATAGAGATACAAACTTCCTGCAGTCAGAAGCCACAGTTATAAATTATGTTCAGCGTCCACTAAGGTGTGGAATGAGAAATAAATTACAAATGTTCTGACCCTACAAGGAAATATCAAACTGATGAGTATGCTGACCCATATGGGTATTGAAACTTCAATCTATAGCTACTTAACTTTGGCTGAAGTTCTGAGTCAAGGTCATGACCAGATGACCAGAACAAGAAAGACCATTTCAAAGTTCTTGACTCAAAGTATCAGATGGTGGTAGAAACGATAAATAAGTGTTGGGGTAATAGCAGATGAGGTCAAAAGAAAGGTCATTTCTACAAACATTTCTCTCCTTGGAAGCTTCCCCTCTCTTAATCTCTCCATTTCCCCAGTCCTCCTTTCCCCTTCCCTCTCCCCTATTTCCTGTCATTCCATGCCTTTCCATCTATTCCAGAGAGCCAGATGTTCTTTTTATTTTTCTCACTAGGCAGATGGACAAAGGGAAATAGTTTCAAGAGAGAAAAACAAATTTGTCAACAATCTCACTGTCTGAACCCATGGCACACAAACTATTCTTATTTATCAATACCAACGAATAATTAGCAATGTATGTGCAATACAAAATTTAATCTATATTTGGCTATGGGATGTATGCTATGACTTTTTTTTTTGCAATAGATTTGTCTTCCTAATTATGTTTCCTTTGTTTATTATTAAAATTAGTTTGTAATTCTTATCATATAGTGAGTATAGGAGTATGGGGAGTAGATAGTCAAGACTGTCCCATAGCTAATGGGGGAAAGAACCTGGAATTACAAATTTTTTTTCCTGCAGGTAATTCACAAACAGAAAACTCATTTAGTCATAAGAAAAGCTTTCTCAGTAAAGGAAGAAAACAAGAAATATATTTTAATATGATATTTTAATTTGCTTTAAAGAAAAAAACAAACCACATTTTCCAAACACATAAAGGATCTGGCTCATGGAACTATCACATTCTCTATTTTGGAAATAAATTTCCTAAAGCTCCTCCAAAATCCTGTATAGTAGCTCCCTGGTTGCCTTCAACACTCTCCAGATAATTAATCTCTCTGTTCAGAAGACACGTGCAAGTGAAGGCATGTGAACAAAAATATGGGTCACACATATATGTATACATGTGTATACATTCTGCATACACACACACACACACACACACACACACACACACACACACAAAGAGAAGAAGGTAGCTAAGGTGAGGAATCTAAAACAGCACTGCTTTTAATCAGTCAAAGCAAAAAATAGTCTAGTTTGTTATGTTTGTGGTTTTGATTCTTTTTTTTTTTTAAAGTTCATCTGCCAGAGAAAGAACTCATTAAATTCTCAATGGCTGTGCTTGCTCAAGATTATCTGAAATTCTTACAGATTCAGTAATTGTATGGTTTTAGCCAAGTCATATCTGATGCTGATGCTGCAGCTTTTCAGAGTAGGTAAATAAAAATAAGCTACTCTTGGAATTCCCTTTCCAATCCACATGCTTCTCTGCACTTTCCTCCCCAACTCCTTGCAAAAGAAAGACAGGAGCATTAAAAAAAAAGTTGCAAAAAATTTTGAAAAGCCAAGTTTTAAAAGCTTATGATTAAGTCCAACTCCTGTCCTGATACAGCCTGTTTTTAGATTATGACCATGATTGTCTGCTTGAACTTTTGGCCCTCAACCAGTTTGGTTTTGTTTGTTTTTTTTTAAATATAAACAGGCATCTGTACAAACTGTCAGAATTTCCACTTGTTTTAAAACATCAGTTACCAGAGATTACAATTTGACCAATGGCCTACATCTTTCTGTAATATCCCAGTCCTAAAGACTAGTTAAGTTTTTAGGACAAAAAGGGAAAAGTACTTGCTTCTCTGAAAGTTTTGAAATGAAAAAAAAAAAAAAAAAAAAAAAAGCTTCCAGGTTATGATTTTTTTCAAATCTGAAAATGAACTCCAGGGGAAATATTTCTATTCACTAATTACAGAAAACTAAACAAAAAAGTATTACTACAATATCTAATCCTCAATAATACAGTTTAAATTTTTTGTAGCTCCAATAATCAATCTTAGGGTAAAGAAAGAAAATAGAGTTCCATATTGGTACCTACCTTTAATCCTGAGCATAAGGAAATATAGAAAAGGCATACATTCCTTGTTAATTTCCTGGTTAAGGATTTCCATCCACTACCATTATAATGATGAAAATGTTACTACTATCCTTCTGAACCTGAGGTAACAGTCCTCAAAGTGTAGCAATCACACAAACATCCTGGGTACTGATTATTTTTTTTTAATAGAAGGGGAGAAAGCTGGATGATAGCTAATTTTAATAATAATTATTGACTACTAATTTTAACAAATGAGATGTTTTGTTGTTGTTGTTATATATTTCCTTTAAAATCTGAAAAATTCACAGCTAAAAAATCTGACTGGCAGACAAGCTCAGACTCTATGGCAGAAACTTCAGTCACCTGATGGAAGTATCTCTGAACTGCAGGACTAATTTTTAAAGGCTAATTTTCAGACAACTCTGGCTCCTAACAAGCAATAGATTAAGAAGAAAGTAGCTATCTCTTGGGTCCTAACAAGCAATAGATTAAGGGGAAAGTAGGTATCTCTAGGCAATGCAGAAAGATAGAAAACAAGGCAGAGGTTTTAGTATTCAGTTAAGAGCTATAAGTAAAAGAAATTAATTACTCTGTTAGCTAAGGGAAAAGCTGGTATTGAGTTGTGGGGTATTGTTTTCGTTTCTACAACAAGAAAAAAAAACCTCAATAATGTTCGAACTAGAAAATGCAGATAGACTTCTTAGGGAATCAGACAAAAAGATTAGAGATCAGAAATAGAATGGACTAGGTGCCTGAATACATAACCCGGATAACCAGTCAGACCAATCTCTTAAGCTGGACAAATTAGTGTTTCATACTTAACTAATGTAACTGATTTCTTATTTGTATATCATCTATATCATCAAATTCTCAATATTAATAGTTAACTCTTTTTCATCTGTGTTCCATGTGACTAATTATTAAAAGGAGACATGTTAAAAATAAATAAAACAGCAAGCTATATCCACTAGATTGTAGCCACTAGAATACATAATTATTCAAACTGAAATTTTAAATCATCTATTCTGGTGATTATTCTATTTTTTCAACATCATTTAATTTGTATATTTATAAATCTGGATCTATTCATACATTTATAGATTGTTCTGTCTTATTTCTATATCACTTAATTTGTATGTTTTTTAATTGCATAAATCTGGATCCATTCACAGCATGAAATAAATTATGAACTAGGAATTATGTTTCAGCTAAGCTCTGTAAATACAATAGTACCTACCTAGTATAGAGATGGAATCTGAAGTTCTGAGGTTCTGGTATTATATTATAACCCAATTCTAAGACAATAAATATTGCACTTTTTGATATATGTGCAATTGATGGCTACATATATTAGAGACTGTCATTGGTTATAGGCCACAGAAGGACTAGAATTACAGAAGTTTAGATATAGATGGAGCCTTAGAGGACATCTAATTTAAACTACCTATCCAGCATGAAATTTACTTCTACAGTTTTTTAGGCAGTAAGTTATCCAGCTCTTGTGGGGGGGGGGGGAATTTATGGGGAACACTCTCTCTGTCTTTAATTATCTGAAAAGCTGTTGTGTGGAAGACAGATTAGATTCGCTTTGTTTGGCCCCAGAGGGAAAAGCTCGGAATAGTAGGTGGAGGTTTCAGGCAGGCATATTTTGGCTTGATGTACTTAAAAATTTCTTGGTAATTAGAGGTATATAAGCATGGAATGTGGATAGAGTGCCAGGACTGAGTTCAAATCTGGTCTCAGATATTTCCTATATCGCCTTAAGTTTGCCTTAATTTCCTCATTTGTAAAATGAGCTCTTGCCTACTAAATAGGTGTTGCCTCAGACAAGTTGAGATTAGGGAAAGACTTTAGCTTAAGAGGCTAAGGTCTCCCTTGCATCTTGGACCATCTCTAATCTTCCTTACCTGTGTCTTACCACTAGACACTAATGACTGGAGGAAAGAATAAGGCTAATGATTTTGCATAGTTTTACTTAAATCCAATTCACTTGCAAGTCAAGACATTACCCCACCGATGTCATCAATCCTCTTTGAGAATGAAGGATGAATAATAACAACAGAGAAAAAAAACCAAATTATTCCAATATCTTTGCCTAGAAAACCCCAACTGGGGTCATAAAGAGCTAGACATGACTGGAAATAACTGAAAAATAAACCAACAAAAGCCTAAGATAAACAAGACGCCTCAGGACATAGTGGACCCCCATCACTGGAAAGATCATTTGTTGTGGGATCTTATACCTAGAATTCCACTATATGGTTTAGGCAAGAAAACCTTCAAAACGAGATCCAATGATCTTGTGAAATAGGTCCACTTGCATACAGGCAGACAAGAGCATCCTAAATAAAAGCACAATTTTTTTTTTTTTAATTTAGAATCTAAATGTATAGCTTTTGAAAGCAAGTGTTCTCATTATGAGGAGAATTCAATCTAATGACCATCAATTCAACAGATGATTAGAGATAAAGATTAAAAACAAATATCATAATTAATACAATTTATCGTATCCCTGAGAGAATTAGTAAAGAATAAGTAATAAGAGATTTAGCCTGGAAGCCAAGAAGCCTTAAGTCTCCACTGCTTACACAAACTGTTAAGTCTCTAGAGTATTCTATAATAGAGTTTCTTAAACTGTTCCCACAAAGCCACCCCAGAAATTTTTATGTGACCTCAGATATACAGGTATATAAAATAAGTATAAAAACATTTACTGATAATAAATCATAATTTTCTGACACCCCCCACATTGACTCCACATGGGGTTGTAACTCACAAGTTTAAGAAGCCCTGCTCTAGACAGACTCTAAGTGGCAGATAGGGAACCAATAAGTGAGGAGATAACTGTTATCCCCCAAAGATATGGCTTACTAGGCAAGGTCATTCTTCCCTTATATAGTGCATCATAATTGGCCCCTAGAAAATATCTACTGCACTGGATTCTTTGAGGAGAAACTCATGGATGGACCGACCAGTCTTCTCCTTAAATCCAATACTCTAAAACTTTCTTCTTTCTCTATATTTTAATAGACTATTCTATTTTTCTATTTATTATATTTATTTTAAATTTTATTTATTTATATATTTATTATATATATTTGTATGTTTATTATATAAATCTGATCCATTCATACTTTTATAGGTTGTTCTGTCTGCTTTCTATATCACTTAATTTATATGTTTCGTTATTGCACAAATCTAAATCCATTCACTACATGAAATGAACTATGAACTATGAATTATGTGTCAGCTAAGCTCTGTAAATAAAAGAATACCTAGTGTGGAGGTGGAATCTGAAGGTATTCAACAAAAAGCATAGGGATGATAATAATGATGATAAACAACGATAAGATTATGTATTCCTTAAGTGTTGGGATCATCTCCTTACTTTGCAATCCTATAACACTTGGGAGAAAAAAAAAAAAAAAAAATATATATATATATATATATATATATATATATATATATATTCCCCGCCCCCCCGCCCCTGAGGCTAGGGTTAAGTGACTTGCCCAGGGTCACACAGCTAGGAAGTATTATCCACTGTGCCACCTAGCTGCCCCGGGAAAATATGAATTATAAAGTATTTTCAAATAAGTTTGAGAAACTAATACAACTATGCTGTACTTTTTTATGCCAAAGGCTTAAATGCACACACAAACATACACACAAACACACAAAACCCTCTGAGTTCTGCTTTTTAGCTGGACAAATTTATTACTTAAATGTAGTGGTACTTATTTCCTCAAGGAATAACAAAGAATATCTTCTGGCAGATACTCAACAATAAAGGAAAACTTTGTAGGGCAGTTGGGTGGCATAGTGAATAGAGTGCTAAGTCTGGAGTCAGGAAGACCCATCTTCATGTGTTCATTGTGGCCTCAGGCACTTACTAGTTGTGTGACCCTATTTACTTCAGCTTCCTCATCTGTAAAAGGAACTGGAGAAGGGGATGGCAAACCAATCCAGTACCTTTGCCAAGAAAACCCCATATGGAGGCACAACGAGTTGGACATGACTGAAAAACAACAACAAAATTGTGGAGAAATTCAAATTTACCCAAATAATATATAAAGGAACTAGATGGCCAGTCAGGTAGATAGAAAAAAGCACAGTTTACAAAAGAACAAATGGAAGAGTTTTCAAAAAACCCAATTCTTTCAGCTAAGCTCCAATAATTTGCTACATAGAGTACACTCTATTCACCAACCAAGTAAGCTAGATAATAAGGGATTCGTCTGCCAAGCCTTCTCTGTTAGAAGAACAGATTTCTCCTGTGTCTCTGTAAGGAATGAATTTGCAGTGGAAGGGAGAAAACTTTCACGTGCAATTAAATCCTCAATTCACTTCTCCCCTTTACTAACCAAATAGACTCTTTGCTCAAGTTCTGATGGTTCTAGAATAATCTCACTTTTACTGAGACCAGTTACAACTCCCACACTCCTTAAGAAATTTGTTCTTTCCCACATTCAGTGCTCTTGGATAGGCCGAGCGAATATAATAAAGATGACAATACTCCCCAAATTAATCTATTTATTTAGTGCTATACCAATCAGACTCCCAAGAAACTATTTTAATGACCTAGAAAAAATAACAACAAAATTCATATGGAAGAATAAAAGGTCGAGAATTGCAAGGGAACTAATGAAAAAAAAAAGTCAGAGGAAGGTGGTCTAAGTGTACCTGATCTAAAGCTATATTAATAGCAGCAGTCACCAAAACCATTTGATATTGGCTAAGAAATAGAACGCTAGATCAGTGGAACAAATTAGATACAAAGGACAAAAAAGGGTACATCTATAGCAATCTAATCTTTGACAAACCCAAAGATACCAACATTAGGGACAAAAATTCATTATTCAGAAGAAACTGTTGGGAAAACTGGAAATTAGTATGGCAGAAATTAGATATGGATCCACACTTAACACCATATACCAAGATAAGATCAAAATGGGTCCATGATTTAGGCATAAAGAATGAGATCATAAATAGATTAGAGAAACAGAAAATAGTCTACCTATCAGACCTGTGGAGGAGGAAGGAATTTATGACCAGAGGAGAACTAGATCATTATTGATCACAAAATAGAAGATTTTGATTACATCAAACTAAAAAGTTTCTGTACAAACAATACTAATGCAAACAAGATTAGAAGGGAAGTAACAAATTGGGAAAATATTTTAAAAGGAAAGGTTCTGACAAAGGTCTCATTTCCAAAATATATAGAGAACTGACCCTGACTTATAGGAAACCAAACCATTCTCCAATTGATAAATGGTCAAGGGATATGAACAGACAATTCTCAGATGATGAAATTGAAACTATTTCCACTCATATGAAAGAGTGTTCCAAATCACTACTGATCAGAGAAATGCAAATTAAGACAACTCTGAGATACCACTACACACCTGTCAGATTGGCTAAGATGACAGGAACAAATAATGATGAATGTTGGAGGGGATGTGGGAAAACTGGGACACTGATACATTGTTGGTGGAGTTGTGAAAGAATCCAGCCATTCTGGAGAGCAATTTGGAACTATGCCCAAAAAGTTATCAAAATGTGCATACCCTTTGATCTAGCATTGCTGCTATTGGGCTTATATCCCAAAGAAATACTAACGAGGGGAAAGGGACCTGTATGTGCCAAAATGTTTGTGGCAGCTCTTTTTGTAGTGGCTAGAAGCTGGAAGTTGAATGGATGTCCATCAATTGGAGAATGGTTGGGTAAATTGTGGTATATGAAGGTTATGGAATATTATTGCTCTGTAAGAAATGACCAGCAGGAGGAATACAGAGAGGCTTGGAGAGACTTAAATCAACTGATGCTGAATGAAATGAGCAGAACCAGAAGATCACTGTACACTTCAACAACAATACTGTATGAGGATGTATTCTGATGGAAGTGGAAATCTTCAACATAAAGAAGATCCAACTCACTTCCAGTTGATCAATGATGGACAGAGGTAGCTACACCCAGAGAAGGAACACTGGGAAGCGAATGTAAATTGTTAGCACTAATATCTGCCCAGGTTACATGTACCTTCGGAAGCTAATAATTAATGTGCAACAAGAAAATGGTATTTACACACATGTATTGTATCTAGGTTATATTGTAACACATGTAAAATGTATGGGATTACCTGTCATCGGGGGGAGGGGATAATTTGGAAAAATGAATTAAAAAAAAAAAAATTTGTTCTTTCCCTAGCAAGAAAACACACACTTATTTCACAGAATCTTGGGGGCCCTCTGCTTCTTTAGCCTGCTTGCTAGTATAAGGAAAGAATATTTGAACCACAATCTTCAAACTTTCAGCACAGAATCAATTCCAGAGGAGATAAATGTATATGTTGGCTAAGGAAAGAAAGACAACTTGATTGAACTGTTATCCACACTTGGAAGGAAATTAAACAACTTGCATTTCATTTATAAAGAAAACACAAATTTCCTGCACATGTGAATATACTGTTTAGGGAAACCCAAACTGCACCTCTTTTTATATCATTGAAGAAATATGCAAAAGAGTGTAGACTTAAGACAGGACATTCCTTGTACATACAGTTCCCCAACACACACACACACACACACACACACACACACACACTTTCTCTCTCTCTCTCTCTCTCTCTCTCTCTCTCTCTCTCTTCTCTCTCTCTCTCTCTCTCTCTCTCTCTCTCTCTCTCTCTCTCTCTCTCTCTCTCTCTCTCTCTTCTCTCTCTCTCTCTCTCTCTCTCCCCCTCACTCCCTCCCTTCTTTCATTTTTCATTTTCTCTCCATTATTCCTTCCCTCTCTCATCCCTTTCTTCTCTCTCCATCTTTTCTCTTCCCCATTCTCTTTCTCCTCATCCCTCTCTCCTCTGTCTATCCTCCTTCCCTCTCTCCTTTTTTCCCTTCCTTTCTTCTATTTCCCTTCTTCCACTTTTCTCACTCTCCCTCCCTCCTTTCAACCTCAATATTCAAAAATTTCATATTTTATCATCAAAATGTTTTTATTGTAGCCCTTAAAGGAGATACTCACAGTTTCACCCACTTTAAAAAATAAACAACCTGGATCCTTTGCTCTGAACTAGATACTCCCTTTTATAATGAACTGCAAATGACCCTATGTTTAGATAAAGAGTTTCTGTGCTGCTCTCCTAGAGACTGGTGGAGTCATTTTTGTAGTTGTGTCCAACCCATCAGGAGCACATTTGGGGCTTTTTTAGCAAAAATACTAAAGCAGTTGGTAATTTCTTTGTCTAGCTCATTTTACAGATGAAGAACTGAGGCAAACAAGTGAAGTGACTTTGCCCAGGGTCACATAACTTTTGAACTCAGTAAGATACATTCCTGTTTTCAGGCCTGGCACCCAATCTACTGAACCACCTAAATGCCCTCAAAATATGATTGACATATTTTTTCTATGAACTAAAAAACCTGAATTTCCCTAAGTATGGAAAATTTAAAGATGTATCAACCCTATTCATTGGCAGTTCCTATCAATACTTATTGGATATCAATATTAAAAGAAGATCCAACAATGCACAAAAGGTAAAAGAAACACAAGCCCATCATCTACAAACAACTGAAAAATATTCTCAATGTCTATAAATAAGCTGTAATTAAGCACTAAGGAAATATTTTGTCATAATTGTGTGTGTGTGTGTGTGTGTGTGTGTATGATGGATACCTCAGGCAATCTAGCAAAGCCTATGGTCTCCTTCTCAGAATAAAATTTTAGAATACATAAAATACGGAAGAAAGAAGGAAACCCCATAATACTAGAATAATTATCAATTTTTTTAAAACCAAGTTCACAAACATCAAAGAACCCATATTAAGTAAAATACAATATTTTACAAATAAGAAAACTGAGGCTAAGAGAAGTTAAGTGTTTCACCCAAGCCCACAAACTAAAAGGTATCAGGGATAGGATTCAAGCTCAATTTCAGGACCTGTGCTCTTCCCATTATACCATATATTCGAGCACTGAGCTATACAGCATGGCATTTAATCACAGAGATTAACAGTAGATTGCTAGCTCAGTCCAACATTAAACCTAAGAATTCTTAGAGACTATCTGAAAATATCAACCCAACATGTTGTTGTGATCAAAAAAAAAGTCAGGAAAAAATGTTGGGTAACATTAGGCAGAACATTAGGAGCCAAACATAACTTAAAATCATGGTCTTGTAGCCCAAACCTGACACTATGGCTTCCACACCTCAACACTGGCATAGCTGACCTGAATGATGGCCAGTAAAGGAGGATTAAAAGCATCAAGATGATGGGACCACTTTCATAGGTATATAGGTGGTTCAAATAGTAGTCTGAGAAGCATATCATATAATTCTTCAGACACCTAAGGTATAAATGGATTGCATGCATTCCTACAATCTTATGCTATCAATTGGGGCATCACCCAAATCAGAAAAGAGGTCATTTGAGGACAAGTAAGAATAATTATCACTATCCAAAGTGGTTTACAAAACAAGCTAATTGGTAAATGAAAAGTGTTTTTAATAAACATATAGTTTAGAGATCAGCTGCTTGGCTTTCATCGTCAGAAAAATAGTATTGGACTGCATAGTTCACTGATATGATCACATATGGTACTTTTTGTCTTCATGGATGTCAGCCAGTCAATAAGCATTTATTATTGTTGTTGTTCAATCATTTCAGTCATGTCCAATTACTTGTGATCCTACTTGGGGTTTTCTTGGCAAATATATGGAATGGTTTGACACTTCTTTATTATTTTATTAACTAAGCATTTATTAAATATCTGCTGTATGCCAGGCATTAGGGAGACAAAGAAATATTAAAAACAGTCCCTCTGTCCTGAAGAAGCTCACATTCTAATGAGGGATACAACATTCAAGCATCTATGTCCAATAAGTTAAATCCAAAATAAATGGAAAACAATAAAGAGAGGGAAGACACTGAAATTAAGAAGGATTGGAAAAGACTTTCTACAGAGGTAGGATTTTATCTGTGGCTTAAAGGAAGATAAAAGATGAAGATGAGGGAGGAAAGCATTCAGGAATGAGACACATTCCAAGAAAATTCTAAGAGCCAAAAGATAGAATGTTTCATTAGGAAAAGCAAGTAGACTTGAAGGGAGGTTAGGGGAGAGCCCAAGGGAAGGGAAGGGTGAGGTTATAAGGAAATGTGAATTCCAAACACATACTTTTTATATTTAATCTTGGAGATGACAGGTTTCCATTGAATTTGACTGAGTAGAATGGTGACATGCTCAGATCTGCGCTTTAGGAAAATCATTTTGGTAGCTGAATAGACTAGACCTGGAGTGGGGAGAGACTTGTGGCAGACAGATTCACCAAGAGGCTATTACAATAGTCCAGGGATGAGGAGATGAGGACATGCATAAAGATAGAAGTAATACCAGAAGGGGGGAAAATGTTATATTAAAGAGATGTTGCAAAGGTAACGTTAAATTGGAGATGAGGAAGGAAGGTAGTAAGAGAACAAGGAGGCAAGGATGGCATATACGTTGCAAGCCTGTGTGCCTGGCAGGATAATGGTGCCAATGACAGTAATAGAAAAGTTTGGAAGGAGTAAAGATTTGAAAGGAAAGATAAGTCCAATTTTAGACAGACTGAATTTAAGATGTCTATAAGCCATTCAGTTCATGATATCTAATAAGTGGTTAGATATGTGTGGGACTGTAGGTAAGCCAAAAAGATTCAGGCTAGAGATTAGATTTGAGAATCAGCATAGAGATGATTATGGAATCTATAAGAGCTGGTGAAATGGCTAAGTGAAGTAGTATAGAGGGAAAAGAAAAGGAGCAGAGACAAGAGTCTCTCCCAGTGTCTCTGGCACTGCCCCTCCTCCTCCCCTCCATAGGATTAGCTGATCAGACTGGGAGGAAGGATTTTGATAAAAGTGTTGTGGAAGCGATTCATTTTGCAGGTAGTAGTAGGAAAGGTAGCTCCTTGGTGGGAAACAAGGGAGAAGGAGGATAGTAGCAGAAAGCATCTGATGATGAAGAGAAGAGAAAAAGGATTCTCAGAGAATGGCCAAATTTTTTTTTTACTTATAATTTACCCACAAGAGAACTCACAGTAAAATAATTTTTTTCTTTTCTAGGAAATGAGCCAATCTTTTCCAATTTTCCATCTAGCTCTAACTACTCATCTTCCTCAACTTCCTTCCTATTCCTCAATGACTCAGACTTTAGATGGAGACTCACAGATTTAGAGCTGAAAAGGACTTTTTGGATAAGCTAGTCCAAAACTTCAATTTTACAAAGATGGAAATTAAGGCTTATAGAGAGCTCAAATGGCTTGCCTATAGTTACATAATTATATTAAATGAAGCTAAATATTAAAAGAAGCAGGACAAACAAGGCAGCCTTTCTAACCTATAAATAGAGAAATTATATTTCTCTAACACAGAAACACAATGAAACAAAATAGTATATAGATCAGGGGCTTCCCTTTGCTTAGGGGCTTCCTTTGCTCAGGGGATTCCTGAACACAGAAATGAGAAAATGAAATGGAGTAATAGTAAGGATTTCCTCCTGCTACAACAGATAAGGCAAAAAGGATCCCTTGAGAATTTAAGTCATCCATTGTGGCCCAGTGGTAAAAAGTGCAGCTGGGGACTTTGGATCTGCCCCATCTGTTGTCAAGGTTGTGATTCCTAAACATCCTTTACTTCAGCTAAAATAACACAAGAACATGACTCTGAAATATTACTTAATAGAAACTCAAAGGAGGAGAAAGTTTAAGGCTCCCTCTCACCGACCAAATAGGTCAAAGCTTACTGTGCCTAAAGGTTTACTCTATTATTCTGCTTTCAGAGGAAAGTTTATTCAGTTAATGAATTAACAAATAAAGAAATGCAACTTGTTATATTATAAAGGAGCAAGATCTACGGCTACAAAAGAAAAGAAAATCTAACCCACTCACCCATGTAAAAGGATCCTTTGCAGTGGACCAACCAGCAAAAAGGAAGATCAGCAATTCCTCAAATTCAAAGTTAGCTCACAACTGCTGGGTCAACCTCAATTTTGCCTTCCTACTATATAAAGTGGTTTGCTCCCTTCGACAGGACCACTGAGAAGAGATTCTTCCTCCAGACACAAAGACAGCACACTTCTAATCTCAAACTCATGCAAAGTTCAACTGAATTCCACATTCATGCTATCTTTCTGACCTCAGAAAAATCCAAATGACTCCAAGGTTTTGTGCTCCCACTCACCCCAGTCCTCCAGCATCCTGGACACAATGTTACCTCCGCATCATGCAACAGTATCATCTCTTCTTTGCTACATGTGACAATGAGATTTATGGCTAAGGAACAAGTAGATTCAAGGCAGGAGAGTAAGAGGCTTCAGTAAAAACATTTCTAGACCTCGAATAAAGCCGTTTAATTGGTTATTATTCTCTTACTCACTTGCCACATCCTAACCTTTCTATGCCTTGGGGAAAAATTTTAATATTGAAGTCTATCAAATGTGCTTTGATAGCAGGAGGGTGAATGTAATACTAAGATGGAAGCATGTACTTTGACATTCCTAGGAAACATGCTCCGTGTTTGAAAGATTACAATTATGTTATAGATCAGTAGAAAGATGACTTGCTCGTGGGCTGACAGCAAGACTCCCCTCAAGATCATTGAAAGAGTTTCAGGGACAGAAGGTCATTTTTCTCAAGCCATTATAGCTTTAACACAAGATATCCTTAACTGTCTTGTGAAATACATTACACAGAGCTTAAAATATTAATCACTCAGTATCTTTCCTCTTAGGTTTGATGCCTCCATATATTGTTTTCTAAGATGATCTAGCCATTACTAGAGTGGGAGTTTGCTTTTTCACAGAATTTTAAGGAGTTACACAAAGAAACTCCCCAACACCAAATGAATCTTTCTCTTTAGGCAAGCCTGATACAAAATAAGTTCTAGAAGTACATGTAACATATTAAAACTGCCATTCTAGGACTCGATGCCCAGAGTGATAACCTAGAAATACTTTTAGTTTTATTTATTTACTTACTTTTGTAGATATAAGCCATTACTTAGTGACTCGGGTACCCAAATATTTTCACATTTGTTAGTTCACATTTATTAGCCTTCCATTCATACTGGCATGAACTGTGACAATTAAACACAAATGACAGATAGTAAAATGAAGATGAAAAATGCCAAAAGAGAAGGAAGGTACTTGCTGGGAGCCTTCCTAGGTGCATTTTCCAAATGAGAAAGCCAAGAGGAGACACACCCCAGACATGCTTTTTCACTCTCAGCTACCTAAAGCTAGATTAAATACACTGGTAAAGGCAAAGAGAATGTCTGAGTTCCACCTCAAACCCAGCAATCATCAAACCATTGGAATCCTTCAAATATAAATGATACAAATAGACTTTTTTTAAAAATGGAAGCACTATGCATATTTTCCTGGCTTCCAAAAGAGTTAGCTCCTATTCTCCCTTTGGACAGCTCTCCCCTAGAAAGTGAACCTTGGCCACATGCTATTAAGAAGTGAGAGGAAAAAAATTCAGTGAAGTAAAAAGGTTTAAATGTAGAAGGATTAAATAATTCAGAGCACCACTGTCAGTCACTACTTCTATTTTAAGGGCTATACACAAAACACACTAAATAAAATGAATTTTCGTAGAGTTTTTTCAAGAACCATTTTAGGAAGTTATATGCAGTCTGTAAAGCCTTGTAGTAGCCACTCCATATTAATTTCTGTACTAAGAGAGATAGAAACAGCACTTCTGTCCATACATGCACCTTTTTTTTTTTTTTATACATGCACTTCTGTTTGGCTAAAATGCAGCATTCTGATATACAACAATGTGTGACACTATGTGCTACATGATCTAAACTTATGGCCACCAAAAGCCATATTTATAAATCCTGCATGCATATCTATACTCTTAAATAAACATTTAACTGCAGGCATAAAGATCACTTTATTTATTTATTTATTAGGCTATGTGCTAATGAAGCAATTGACCATTACCAGAGAGGAGTAGATGAACAATCCTGAATCTTCCTTTGTCCAACTGTGAGCTGGATATTCAAGGGCATTATTCTCTCCTTGCTGTTTGCACATATAAGCACAGTTTCTTTCAAAAACTGTGCGGATGCCTTTAAACAGAATCACACTAGTAGTGCAACCCATCCCAAACCTGTCAAAATTCACATTCTTATCACTGCTTGCTCCATCTCCATAGACTCTTCCTGGATTCCTTAGGAATAAGCTCACACTGTACCATCTTCACCAAAATCTGAACAGAAGGAAAGCATCAGCTGCTGTACTAAATCCTCTTCCGTCCAAGGAGAGACTGACAAAAAATCCAGCCTTAGAGTGTGAAACAGGAGGAGCCGTAGAATATCAAGATGACACACCTCATCTGTATGGAAACCCTTAAAGCCTACTCCTCCTCCCAAAGAGGCTTTTAATTGGAATCTTTTTTTTTTCTTATTTGTTCTTAGGTGGCAATGACACGTGATTGCCAAAAATGGCTTGAATTTTTAAGTCTTAAAGCCCATCCAAAATGAAAGGATAGTATCAGAGATATCCTGCTGCAAACTGCTGCTGTGAACCACAAAGAATCTTCATCGGCTGGAAGAAAATCACCCTCCCAGAATGCTTTAGCCTGGCACTCCTATTAACAAACATTTTCTTTCCTTGACCTAAATATGCTATTTGTTATTTAATGCTGCATTATAAAGCTATAAAGAAGTAAAAAAAAAAAAAAAAAAAAAAATCCCTAAAATGAGAAAATCATTACATGACTGCTGCTATGGAAACATACACAGAAGCCCACTTTGAGCAACCTTTTGCCTGTCTGGGAAAACAGCTTGCTGACAGCAAGCCACAAGGGAACATAAGATTGCCACGTCAATCTAGACTCCCTTCACAACTCCCCTTTGCAGGAAGGGAATGGTGAATAAGTTTTCATCCACTAAAAATGGTTCTCTCCTCTCTGATGACTAAACAGTGAAAAATATGGCTGAATGATTCTCTAGCCCATCTTAACAGCCACTTTCTGAAAGAGGAGCTTAGAATGAAAATTTAAACACAGTTAAGTTCCCTGAGTCTTGTGGTTAGTCTTTTCTGTGGATTCAACACACTGGTACTCTTCCTTCATCAAAGACTTAATTCAATGATCTGGACATTACCTGGTTGGGTTTCCTAAATGACTAATGAAACTGTACTTCACATCAGCCATGCTGAATACTTCACAACAGATCCCACTCCTTTAAAATGCAAAGCTGACAAATGAAGCCCAAGAGAAACATATGGGAGAGACACCCTCCCATTTCCCCACCATCCAACTCCTCCCTACATTCTTGCTCTTCCAAGATCTGTTCTGAAGTCGTTCCTTGATGCACAGAGCAACAGATGGTTTTCATCTTCAAGCTATAATATACACAGTTGTCACATCACTGGCTGCAGCCGATGAATTATAGTGATTTAGGATCATCACTGAAGTCCTGCTCTGATGTTTTGTCACAGGATGGCCATCAATACCAAGTTCTAAACTAGCAGAAAATTCAGGCACACCCTAGCAAGCCAGAGAAGGCTAGATGAACAGGCCTGACCAGAACTGGTGTTATCTGTGTTTGAGAACCAGCTGCATCTGGAGATGCTCATCACCAAAAGGTTAGCCACCAGGTGATAAAAGGTTTTGGCTACAAACAAATCCCTCAACAGATTATTAATGTAGTGTGCCACAGGTTGTGAGCCATGGACTACTGGGGGGCCAGAATGTGTTATTACAATGGGTACATCCATGTGTTAACCAATCAATAAGGAAACATTTTTTCTATACACAATAACATGCCTTGAAATATAAGCATTACCTTGTATTTTTCAGTTTATAGAAATGTACATCTGACAAGAAACATATAATAAAATTAAATTCACTTATAAACACTGAATTCATAGTTTTCTGTCATTTTAATCTTCCCTAATCCATAGATATTTATGATCACATGAAAAGTCACAAATCAATAACCAAGCACTTATTTGGTGCCTACTACACGCCAAGCAGGGAAGCTAGTTGGCACAGGGCCTGAAGTCAGAAAGACCCGAGTTCAAATTTAGCCTCAGTGACTTACTAGCAGTGTGACTTTGGGTAAGACATTTAACCCAGTTTGCCTCAGTTTTCTCAACTGTAAAATGAGCTGAAGAAGAAAATGGCAAACCATACCCGTATCTTTGCCAAGAAAATCCCAAATGGGATTACAGCAAATTGACATAAATGAAACAACTAATTAAAAATATGCCATGTATTATGCTGAAGATACAGAAATAAAAATGAGAAGAAATGTTCTCTCCCTATCTTCTCAGAGCTTACATTCTATAGAAGAAATACAACCTACATACATATTAAAAAGTATATATAACATATATGCAAAGTATTAAATACAAGTCAATTTATGGGGTGGGGAAGGCACTAGCAATTGGGATGATCAGGAAAGTAAAATATTTTGATTTGAAGAAGGAAATTCATACTAGAAAAGGATAGATTTGCATCATTTCCCTCTCTCCCCCACACCTTAGGGTCAAGATCTTTATGAGTAGAGACCATGCTCATGCTGTTGAAAATGGAGATTCTCTAAATAAACACTAGATAAGCTGATAATGAAAAGTGATGGATAGTAATTCCACAAAATCTTCAAAGGATAACCCAAGTATCCTAAGATTTTCATGGCCAGTTTTAAATGACTAGTTTAGCCCTGGCATTAAAGCCCCTTCCCACTCCTACCCATTACCCCAAAACAGTAAAATAAAATTTCTTTTCTCTCTTGCACATTCTTATTCAAAGAATCTTTAACAATTACAAGATCTCAATAATGACAATCCTAGTACATACATAATGAAATTCAAAGAATGAATGACTACAGCTTCTTATCATGAAGGTGACTGTTTTAGCAGAGCTATAAGGTTTCAGTTTATACCCAAGCTAGAACATCAGGAAATTCAGGGGTTCAACTGATACTTAGAAGAAAGAGAAGCAAAATATTCTGGGCCACCTTAGCTTTATATATCATCACTACAAATAGTTCAGATTCAGAACTGAGAGCCATATAAGTCAGAGGACCCTTAGAAACAGGTTTTTAATGGGTATAAATAAATATCTCCAGCTGTGAAAATATTATCTATCCTTCAAAAACTGATTCAAAATTAGACCTTCTGATCCACACAAGCATACATGATTTTCTCCTCCTTTGGACACTGTGCATTTTATACAATGGGTCGTTTATGGTCCTACCACATTCTGCCTTGTATTACATGGAGTTATTTGTATACTTGCCCTAGATTGTAAACTCCTTGAAAATGAAGGTTATATCTTATTCATCTTTGCATCCCCTGTGGTGCCTTAATCATAAAAAGTAATTCAATAAATATTTATTGAATAATGAATGAATGAAACGAATAAAAAGAAGCAGCTAGCAGTGGCAGAAGGAAAAAGTCATGAAACTTTGTAGGTGTTTGATAAATATCCAACTGAGGGGGCAGCTAGGTGGCGCAGTGGATAAAGCATCAGCCTTGAATTCAGGAGGACTGGAGTTCAAATGTGATCTCAGACACTTAACACTTCCTAGCTGTGTGACCCTGGGCAAGTCACTTAACATTAACCCAGGCTCAAAAAAGAATAAATAAATAAACAAACAAATAAATATCCAACTGGAGAATTACCACTGGATTTTTTTTTTTTAAAGAAAATCTAAAATCTAAATTCAGTTAGCTCTATTGAGAGAACAAAAAGAAAAGGATATAAAGATTTCACAAGCATCAAAAAGGAAAAAGGATACCAATTTCCTAGGAATGCTGAATTTTTTTTACAATTTTGTCAGAATTTTCCAACCTAATAAAACCCATTATGTACAAAACATTACATTCTATACGTATCTAATCTTTCTCAACAAGATAAACTGTAGATTCATCAAATACCAAAACTTAATATTTTTTTCCTTTTTGGTGATTAAAAAGTTACAAATTGCTAGTTTTTAGAGGATTTGTACAATTTACACTGACATAAAAAATAAAGTAATAAAAGAAGATTAAGAAAATGATTTAACCATATAAGTTAATGAAATAATTAAATGGACAATAAAAATCTATATTTGGCCTTGACTTTTGCTTTTGCTTCATATGCATATGAATAGTCTAGAAATAAAATTAATATGAATTTCTTATGGAAAAAAAAAAAGTATTGCTCTCCCTGAGTTATAAGAATCTTAAACACTCCCTTCACTCTCTGGAAGATCTCCAAGAAACATCCTGGAGTGATTTATATAACCTGGCTAGAAATCCCAGAGGAAGATGGGAGAAAGAAAAACAGTGGGGATTACTCTCCAAATTCCAAATAATTCAGTGCACTGTGCTGACACAGAAAGGTAGCACACTGCCCAGGCACTGGAGGAAAGAGGAGAAAAACAGTTATGGATTCACTGGGAGCTAAATCCTAGTAGAAAACAGAGATGTAATTGAGTGAAAAAACAAAGCAGTCCCATAGGTTCCTGAAGAAAGCCCTGTATGAAGGGATAAGACTATCGCATTGAGGTTTAAAACAGCAAAAAGATTTAAACAGAATGGAGGCACTAAAAGGTGGTGAAAGAACTATATGATACAAAACATCAAAACAGAAGAATGAATTATAGAATACCTCCTTAGTGGACCCTAATACTAAGTAGTACTATAAATCAGTCCTTCTTAAATTTATTCCATTTACAATCTCTTTTCTACAAAATTTGTACATGACCCCAGGTATATAGGAATATAAAACAGGTATACGAATCAAATACTTATGGATGATAAATCTAATTTTTCAAATCCCACATTTAGCTGACCTCCAGTTTAAGAAGCTTTGCTATAATCACAAATACAAAATTGGTCCTTGCCAGGAAGACCAGCCAAATGAAGGGCAAAGTGTCAGACTATAAGCTTAAGGTGAGTCCATTCTATGTCTTTAATTATATAAATAAAACCACAAGACATTTTGAGACTGAGTGGTTATAAGAGAAGCTAGCTGGCAGATATCCTCTGGAAAAGGTGAGATACTAAACTGCCTATGGGAGGGGAAAGAAATCAACAAACCAGATCTCCAAAGTATACTCAGTTCTTTCCTATCAGATGAGAACTATACTTAATTAAACATTAAATGATTACCTGTACAAATGTGTACTACATATCTCTACTTAGCACATCTCACTTACTCCCATACCTTCAGCTTTCACCTCCACACAGAAAACCTCTAAATCTATTTCTCCAATTCTGATCTCATTCTCTAATAATTGTTTATTCATACTTAAAACTAAGATCATCTTTCTCTCCCCCGAAGACTTCTAAATTTCCATTAGTGATACCACCATTCTGCTATGCTCTCAGCCTTAAGGTTTTAGTGTTCTCTGTTACACACTGCCACCCTCAAAATCCAGGCTGACTATTCTTTCATATACTTTTTTGCACCCATCTCTTCTTTTCCAATCCATATTGTCATCACTCTAATCTAGGTCTTTTATCATTTCATGCCAGGACTGCTGCAATAGTCTCTTGAGTGATATTCTTGAATCATGTTCTTTCCTTTTGTATCCTACACACCATTGACAAATTAATTTTCTAAAGTACTTTGTGGCTCAAAAAACCTTAAGCAACTGCAAAGTAAAAACCAATTCCTTAATGCAGAATTCAAAAAACCTCTGCAATATGGCTCCAAACTACCTCTTTATTCTGTCTCCCTCAATTCTCCCTTGACAGGTCCATACTCCAGACAAACCAAAAGACTGCTTTCTTGTTCCTGGTCAATTGTCTTCCTGCTTTTGTGTCTTTGCTACTATTTTCCCCTCTCCCTGCAATGTTCTTTCACTACTCTCTACTTATTGAAATCCCATGAGTATTTTAAAGTTCATGTCAAAAGTCACCATGACCATGGAGCATTCTCCAATCTCCCCAAAATGAAATATAATCTGTCTCTCCTCTATGCTCCCATAGTATTTTGAATGTTCCTGCCTTAAAGCACTTATTATATTATTTTATATTTATTGGTGTACATGTCATTCCTCCTAAAAGGTCATAAACTCCTTAAGATCAGAGACTATGTGAATATCAAATGACATAATTATAAAGCATTAAGCATAGTACCTGGCACAAAGTTTTGTTATTCATTCATTTTTTCAGTTGTATCTCACTCTTTGTGAACCCATTTGGGGTTTTCTTGGCAGTGATACTGGTGTGGTTTGCCATTTCTTTCTCCAGATCATTTTACAGAAGAGGAAACCAAGGCAAGCAAGGTTAGGTGACTTGTCCAAGGTAACATGGCTAATAAGTATCTGAGAGAAGATTTGAATTCTGGAAGAAGATAATTCTGTCCTCTGGTTTCCAGGTCCGGCACTCTGTGCATTATGATGCTACCTAGTTGTCCTGCCATTTAACCTAAGACCAACCAAATTGAATTGCCTAGTACCTAGTAGGCACTTAGTAAATAAATTTGTTGAATTGAAATTAACTGGATAGTAGTCCCAAAAATTAAATTAGGTGAATATTAAGAGAGCCAAGAGTCTAGTTTTAATCAAAGCATTTAGTAAAGGAAAAAAATCAAAGCAAATTTTATAGTAGCAAAGCAAAATCAAATTACATATTGACTTTTTTATTCCACTCTTTTAAGAAATTTCAATTTTTACACAGGGCATCTGAAAACCTCCTCATTTAATATCTAGGTATCTCAATATCAAATTATAAACAAAATACTATTAGACTTTTCAGGGATTCTGCTAGCAGATAAAATGTCACAATTAAAAAAAAAAACAAAAAAAACAATGATTTTTGAGCAGCATTGTTAAAATGTAAACAATGTTTTTCATACTAACACCGAGATTCTAAATCTAAACATAACACTTCTTAAGTGTATTATCTTTTTTTAAACATCACTTTCTTATTATTGCTTCAAACATAGAAGCATTATATCTCACAATGTCATAAATTCCTTAACCACAGATTCTTAACCTTTCATTTCACAGACCTTTTTTGTAGTCTGTTAAAATCTCTGGACCTCTTTTCAGAATAATATTTTTAAGCATGTAAAATAGAATATATAGTGCTACAAAGGAAAAAAAATATATCAAATAGTTTTTTAAAAAACAAATTTACAGCTATCACCCTCTCCACCCCCAACCTGATTAAGAATCTCTTCTCTAGACAGCACACTAACAAACTGTTGGTGAAGCTGTGAACTTCCTCAACCATTCAAGTAGACAATCAAGGACTATGATTTGTTTTTAAGTGATTAAAATTTCTATATGCTTTGACACAGAGATCCCACTACCAGTCATATTTACCCCTAGGTCAAAAATAAGAAAGATCCCAAAGACACCAAAATATTAATAGCAGCAATTGTAGGATAGCAAAGAAATAACAAAATCAGTGCCCATTAACTGAGATATGGGACAATTGGGAGTAGATATATAATGGAATATTATTACTGTGTTAGAAGAAATTAATGAATACAAAAAATTCAAAAAACATGGGAAGACAAATGAATTGATAGAGTAAAAGTACATCAAACCAGGAGAACAATATACACAGTGATTACAATGTTGAGAAGTTAAAAAAAAAAAAAAAAAAAAAAAAACCTGAACACTGTAATTAGGATTGACTCCAAAAAAGAGGTGATAAATTATATCTCCCTCCCTCCACTATAGAGGAATGGCTTCTGGATAAATATTGTGCATATACTTTCAGATTTCAAGGATGTGTCAATTAATTTGCTAGACTGCTATTTTTTACTCTATTTTATATTTCCTGTAAGGGATAGTTTGCTGGGAAGGAGACAGAAGAAAGATATCCTTAGAAACAAATGTGGCATAAAAACCAAAGGCATTCATAAAAATATGAGAAATTTTAAAAGGGAAAAAATAAACAACATTTTAAAAAATTATACACTTCCTGAAGGCACAAACAATAAAAGAAAATTATTTTCAAAAATAAAATTTTAGTTTCTGCATTTGCAATGATTTTAAAATATATACTAAATGAAAGCTGATTATCAAAAGACTATACATAGCATGTGAGAGCACAAGCAATCAATGCAATTAACTTACAGAATATAAATTATTTTAAATTATGTTTTGCTTATAAAAAGTAGGCACCCCCTTTCAGGAGGCTCAACCACTCACTTATCTAACATATGATTTTTTTCATCTCAAAGCCTAATGTGAAGAAATTACATAAAACCAGGTCTCAAATACAGCTTGACCTGCTTGACCTAGAACATACTATGACTAAAATATAATATGACTTAAAAGAATGTTCTTTCTATCATATGTTCTTTAGAGCTTTAAGGGGATGTGGTAAGTCAAGCAATGTGGGATGCTAACAAAGAAAGCCATGACATAAGTAGATATTTTGCACTTCAAATACTGTCAATGTTTCTTGACATAGTTCAGAGTTAAAGTATCATCACAAGCAAAATGTCTATTTTTTTTTTTCTTTATTTCAATTGCCTCAAATGTCTACTGACTTCATGTATGGCAAAGAGAAAACAAGAAAATGGTTAAAAAAAAAAAATTACTTTTCCATAAAGGTCTAGCTGCAGTAACTCTGCTTTAAATTTCCCGGATGTTTATGGGAAATCTTTTGTCAAGCCAATAACTCTGAATCATATGTTACATTAGGTAATGTAGGTTTGAGGTCTGTGGTTAGAGCTGTCCATTCAAGAAAACTTGTCTTGCTTTTTTTTTTCCACCAGTAGCTAAGTTTTCACTTGGACACTGATAATCTATATCAAAGATATATTAAGAATGGAGGAAAAAAAGAGAAACAGTGGAGAATTTTTTTCTAACTATAATGAATCTAAGCCATCTCCCTCATTTGTAACATATGATGGATTTGGAGCAGCAATTTTTAGGGGAAAATGTACTGTAAGGACAAGTAATGATCTTCCAGAGAGCATTCCATATACTTTAAGGATATGTGATTTTATTTTTTTGAGTTTTCATTCTACCAACAAGGTGAATTGCTATCGTACCAGTGACAATCCTCAGATAAAAGACATACAGACCACAATCAGGGTAGAACTCAAAGTGTTTGTTTCTGGTTTAGTGGGACCTGCCAAAAGCTGAACTCCACTGGCTTAGAGCCTTTGTTTGAGAACTAAGATCTGTCTGAAATCCATGAAGAAAAAAATGGGAGGAGGATTTCCATGGAAGATTTTATAAATAAATAGTCGTTATGGAAATATTTATTATGGAAGATGATGAAGAAATAATTCACTAGGGGCTAAGAGAACTGTATGATGATGATAATAATAATAAAAATGACTGGTGTGAAGGTCCGGGCTAGCTCCTCTAAAGGGCTCAGAATAAGTCCTTGCCCCATGTTGGGCGCCAAAATGTAAAGGTCCTGTTGTATCTAAGTTATAATCCTTCCTTGGGAGGAGATCTCTTATCTGTAAAATCTTTTCCTCTGTGTGCAAGTTTCTTGGGAGGCTTCTGGAGCCTCCAGCCAGCCTCTTCTTCTTCTTCCTGAATCCTGGTTCTGAATTCCTCCAGCTCTTGTCCTTCCCTAATCCAGACTCTCTCCTTCCAGACTCCTGTCTAAACTCAATCCCAGTCTAGATTCACTCCTTGCCCTACTGCCCTTCTCTTTTATCCTAGCAGAGTTTGGGCTAGTGGGAACTCAGGGGCCTGCAGGGAAACACTTCCACCAATAAACTTGCTCCCTCTAAAGGTGAAAACTCCTTTAAACATGTAAACTCTCCTTCAGAAGTCCAAAGGTGCAAACTCCCTTCAAAGGCCTGAACCAAAGGCGTGAATTCTGAGCCAGAGAATTGTCCAGCCAACCTGAGTTATCACCTTTGTAATCCTAACAGACTGGTATTCACATGGTGCTTTAAAATTCTCAAAACTTTTGTTTATATTATCTCATTTGATTTTAACATCAATTCTGTAAGGTAAGTGGCAGTATTATACCTATTGTACATGGAAGAAAAGTAAGATTTAAAGAGGTTAAATGATTTTCCTGAGACTCTCAAAGGTAAAAAATATGTTGCATTTCCAATTGTAGGCTTCTTGAGCGCAGGGATTGTCTTTTACCTCCTTTATTCCTAGAGCTTAGCATAGTGTCTAGCACATAATAGGTTTTTAATAAATGTTTAATGATTAATTTATTTGATTGATTAAGTTTCTTCTTCATTGCAAGTTCAACACTTTTATCCGTTATACCACTATGTCTCTCTAGCATTTACATCTTTTAAAATTCTGAAATTAAAAAAAAAAAAATTATTTGCTTGAGGTTTGGAGTTCTATTGTCACTCCCTAACACTATCACTTCAACTTAAAAATCTTATTGGATGTAAACATTAGTTTTGACTATGCTTGTTTATTATAATAATTTTGTTTTTCTTCTTTTGGTGGAAAAAGGTAAGAAGGAGATAAAATAGATTTTTCTTATTTAGTTTTATTTTTTAAAAAATCTTATTGGAAAGTATTGGATCAGATACAGATTCAGTCTAATAACAGCCAGAAAACAGACAAAAAAATGTTCAAGTAAATAACTAACTAGGGGTCATTTCCATAATCCTAAATCAGAGTTTCCCAAATGAATTTGGCCAAGAACCATTTCTGAACATGCTCACAGAACACCTAATTGCTGGGCCTGGTGAATGGAATGGTTTGTCCATTCGTTTCAGTTGCATCCAACTCTGTGACTCCATTTGGGATTTTCTTGGCAAAGAAACGAAAGCAGTTTGCCAATTCCTTCTCGAGCTCATTTTACAAATGAGACAACTGAGGCAAATATTGGTAAGACACAGCTAGTGTTTGAGGTCACATGTGAACTCAGGATGATAAATCTTCCTGATTCCAGCACTCTAACCAGTGCACCACCTTGTTATCACTGGTGAAAGAAATACTCTTAGGTAAACCTTGAAACAAAAATGAAGAAATTAAAGCTATTTTCATACAGAAAAAATTAACAAATAAAAGTACTTCCTGTACACATCTAATTTTCAATATAATGTTAGAAAAGTAACAATAGCACATCAATTTTCTCAAGGATTCCCAGCTCTCAAGGAAAATAATTTGGAAAAAATGTTTTCTGGTCCCGCCTTCTTTGTCTCTTTCTCAACCTATTGTTTAAACTCTAATCATAATCAGAAAGTTCTGGTGTTAAGGAGACCAAGAAAATACAGCATAAAAACTTGGCAGGTTTAAACTATCATTGCCAAAAATTAGAATATACTAAAATAATCAGTGTAATGTCTCCATTTTCATTACCTTTTTCAGAATTTATTCAATGTTCCAACAATGTTAAGAATAGTTCATTGCCATGATGTTTTAGAATTTACAAAGTGCTCTTCTTAGTCTTACATGAACTAATGATAAGTAAAGTTAGCAGAACCAAGAGAACATTGTACACAGAAACAAGATTATCTGATGATTAACTGTGATAGATGTGGCTTTTTTCAAGAATAAGATGACTAAAGGCAATTCCAATAAACTTGTAATGGAAATGACATGTGCATCTACAGAGAGAACTCTAGAGACTGAATGGGGATCAAAGCACAGTATTTTTGTCTTTTTTTCTTTGTTTCCTTGGTTTTTTTTTTTTCTTATAGTTTTTTTTTCTCTTTTGATCTGATTTTTCTTGCACAGCAAGACAAATATGAAAATGTTTAGAAGAACTGCACATGTTTTAACCTATATCATAATGCTTGCTGCCTTGGAGAAGAGAAGAAAGGAGGGAGGGAAAAAATTTGGAACACAAGGCCTTGCAAAAGTGAATGATGAAAACTATCTTTACATGTACTTGGAAAAATAAAATATTATTTTAAAAAGTGCTATTCTCATAATAACTCTTTGAGATAGACAATATACACATGGTCCCTTTTCTAGAAATGAGTGAAAGGATTAAGGCTCTACTTGGTGAGCTAAATGATCCATAGTCAAAACTAGTTAAATGCTAGAATGGGAACCTCAATCCATATCTTTTGACAATGACAGGTTTTCTTTCCACCATATCATACTACTTCTCTATAATCTTCCCCCCAAACAGCAAAAATTAACCCTAAGTAATGCTGAGAACTTAAAGAAATTCTTTTGAGTTTATTAGGGTCCTACAATAGTTCTCCAACTGTCTCTGGAGAGGTCTCTCTCATCCCCACAAATGAATAATTTCAAGGTTGATAGTAGCTACTTTACCTGGAGGGAGAAAATGATGATATATTTTAAAATTCTATAATAATATGAACACTCTTATCTCAATTCTACTGTCTTTATGTGACCAAAAAACCCTAAAAAAACCTCATCTTGACAACTTATCAATCAATCTTAAAGAAAAGTTGCCCAATAAGTCATTATGAAAAAAATATTTTGAAAAAAAAATTATGAAAAAAAAGTATTTTCTTCTTCTGTTTCAGTTCCTATGAGTTGCCAGCAGGAGTACTGGTTTTGGAGTAAAGACCTGAGGTTCAAATGTCAGTTCTGCTGCTTAACAAGCTATATTACTTTGGAGATACCACTTAATTTCAGGTTCTCATTTATGAAATGAGAGAGTTGGGTCATCTGCCTCAAAATTCCCTTCCAGCTCTTAGTCTATGACCCTATAATGCAGCAATAAGATAAGTACACTAGGACTTCAGAGAATACCCTCCTATCTTGGTTACCTGTGCCTAGATACTGCTTCTGAAGATAAAGCATAACTGCAATATTTTCAAACAAATTCCAATATCTTATCAAGTACATTATTGATGATCTATAACCAAAAAGCCACTATTAGAAAAAAAATACTTCAAGAAGACTAGTTTTGTTTCTTCAATTAATGATAACAAACTGTTTAATTAAGAAAAAAACATACACCAATCGTATTATATATTCTGAATAGGGTTAGTTCATTTCCATGTATTATGGTCTCATTTATCTTTCTCCTAGGTATTTAGCAATCAACAAAAATTTCAATTGACATAAAGGCTTTTACTTGGCAGACATGTATTTCATTAAAATCATCAGAAATTAGAAATGCGAAAATTACCCATTCCCACAGGGAGTTTGATTCAGAAGAAAAATGAAAATGGTAAATCTGCTTTATTAAATGCTCAATAGCAGAAGCCAAGAATCTAAGACATCATTAGCTTGTGAAAAACACATGTGCCAGTAACCAGGTTAAACTACAGGCTCCTTCTTTATTAGTTCAAAAATAGCCACATCCTGCAGTGCTTGAGTATGTTTGACCACAGCAAGCAGGCTTAAAAGAATATAGAGGAAATTCTCTGATGAGCAATAAAACTCTAACATGGATCAGTTAGTTCAGTTAGAGAATGGTGCTAATGAATTTAAGGGTCGTACCTCTCTTGGCAGGGTCCAACCTCTTTTGGCAGGGTCCATCTAGTCTTAGGAACAAAATCTCTGTCCCACACTTAGAGATTCCCACCAGCCACAGTGAAAAGATGTTCTCTGCCATCTTTGTCCATGACAGTGACCTAGTAAGGTACCATTAAGTAATAATAGCTTATATGTATATGATGTTTCAAAAAAGGTTTCCAAAGTGCTTTTCATACATGCTCTTTTGATGTTTTGGGTTTTTTTGTGAGTCAACTGGAGTTAAGGATTACACAGCTAGGAAGTGTTAAGTACCTGAGGCTGAATTTGAACTACTGATTCAGGTGCAGGTCTCTATTCATTGTTGCCATCCAGTTGCCCCCATACTTTTTCTCATTTGATGCTCAGAACAAAAGGAGTAGCTAAGATTTGCATAGTACTTTAAAGTATATATATATATGCGTATTTGTGTGTATGTCTTTTTTCCCCTGAGGAAAATGATTATTTCCTTATTAATAATTAATTATTGAATCATTGTCAAAGTTTTTAATCCTTTTTTACTTTCTTATCCAGAAATCAACCAATGTGGAAAATCTTGGGCAAAGATTGTGTTTACTCAGAAAGATCTGGAAAAATGAGAATTTTCTCTTTTGTTAAATAGATGATGGAAATTGATGTCTCTTTGACTAAGACTTGGATAGTCAAGTCACATACCCCTAAGATTCCCAATGGAATATAGCCTAATCTTTCATTGTAATATTCATTTTCTCATTAATTATTAAAAAATCAGAGTCGATTGCTATTCTCAGGAATACCTATTCTTCCAAAGACACATCAGCTATGATCCCATGCCATGAGGAGTCTTTGGTATTTGAAAGAATCACTGATGTCTTTTTATTAATAAATATACTAACCTTATGAATGAAAATGATTACTCAGAGAAGCTATATCTCTTGAACTTTTTAAATATCATACCCTTTTTGGTATTCCTGGAAGATACAAAATGCAATGATACCATGAAACAATAGGATTTAGAGCTAGAGGAAATATTAGAGATTATATAGTTCAACATATTATTTTATACATGATGAAATTAAGGCATATAAATGGTTAATCAATTTTCCCAAGGTCATATAATTAGTCAATGAGAGTCAAAAACAGAACTCAGATATTCAGTCCTCTAAGATTTTTACTGCACAGTTTCTCTCTATATCCAACACAGTATTTAAGATAGGTATTTGCAAGCACTAAGCTTTTAAATACTTGTTCAATTATTAAAGGAAAAAACTGAAAATGTTATCTCTTGTCTCTAGATCCTCATTGCATTTTTCTAGCTTTTTTATTATTATTCCTTTGTACTTATCTCATGCACCTTTGTTTCTCAATCATTTGTGTATATGTTTTCCCTCACTTCATACAGTGAGTTCCTTTACAGTGGGGATGGGGGGGAGGGAAGAAAAGGGGCTCATTTCTGTCTTCGTATCCCTGGCAGCCATCACAGAGTTTTGCACATATCACTTGAGTATATGTTAAACATATGTCGAATCCATTTTGAAGAGGAAATCATCTTTCTGAAATATGACATTTTAAAAATTGTTACTCATAAACCATGCTTAAACTACTTGCTCCATCTAGTGGAATAATGTAATATACTCATTGGGAGATGCACATTTTTATATGATTAAATTCAAGTAATTCCTAAGTCATGATATTTTTTACCTCCATCAAATAACAGTTGGCTTGTAAAGGAAGTCACATCTTCCAAGCTTTTCTATAATCATCACCAGCCAACTAGGAGTTTTCTTTTATTGTGGCCAAACATAGTTGTTGCCCAACATAGCTCCTTTCCCATTTTCCCATGTCTAAGCAAAATCAAAAGGAAAATGTATAGGAAATTCAGATTTAATAAAAACATGGGTAGCTTATATTCATATGGCATTTAAGTGTTTGCAAAATGTTTTACATGCATTTTCTCCAAAGTATTTTACATCTATTTTCTTATTTGAACCTCACAACAATCCTGTGAAGTATATATGCTATTCATTTACAGATAAGGAAGATGGGGCTCAAAGGCACGGTTATCACAAACCTTATCAGTATCTGATGTGAAAACTGAACCCAAGTTGTTCCAGCTGACTCCAAGTCCAACATTGCTTCCGCTGAGCTAGGCTGAGGCTCTCGGGTAACACATTTCAGATACCTATCTGGCAGAAGCTGATTTCAATGAAGAGCTGACTGAATAATATCAGAGGACAATAAGATATAATACAAGTCTTCGTCTGTGGAAGCAGCCTGCCTCAATTCGATCCATCCTCCATTCAGTCACTAAAGTGATTTTCCTAAAGTACAAGTCTGATTATGTCACCCACCCATTCCTCAATAAACTCTAGAGCTTTCCTATTGCCCCCAGAAGCAAATACAAAATGTTCCACGTGACATTCAAAGTCTTTGAAAAACTAGACTGTTCCTGCTTTCCTAGTCTTGGCAAGTCCTAGAATAGCTGGCCATTTCTTTCTCCAGCTAATTTATAAATGAGAGGCAAATCAGAGTTAAGGGGCATGTTAGTAAGTGTCTGAAGCCACATTTGAACTCAGAAGTTTCTGATTCCAAGCCTGGAACTCTATTCACTGGCGACCATGAAGGTACTTGAATTCTCAATCTTCAGGTGATTTCCCAATATGTACTTTTCTACCTTGTAACACCAGGTTATTCCACAAAGAAACAACTCTGTGCCTCAGGCATTCTCTCTACCTGACCCCCTACCTGAAATGCTCCTCTGTTCTAACTACTGACTTTTCTGGCTTCCTTCATTTCCCAAGGAAATCCCACCTTCTATTGGAAGCCTTCCCAAACCCTCTTAATTCTAATATCTTCCTTGTGTTCACTGTTTCCTATTTATCCTTTACAGAGCTCGCTTTGTATATATTTGTTTGCATGTCGTCTCCCCCATTATTCGAGGCCTTTGAGGTCAGGCACTATCTTTTGCCTTTTTATGTATCCTCAGTAGTTAGCATAGTGCTTGGCACATAGCAGGCACTTAATAAATATTGATGAATTGATTGACCTCATTTTAATCATCAGTCCATTGGGCTATCATCCACTTTCCTCAAAAAAGATAAAACCAAGAGAAAGACAGATTTTTCCCAGGCACCCCATCAGGCACGAGAGGGGGGGGGGGGGAAGCAAAAACAGAGAATACATGCAAACTTTGGATTATAAATGTCAAACTTATCGTCTGAAATAAAAATGCACATCTCCTCTCTCATAACCAATCCTGATCCTGATCCTGAGGTAATTTCATCAGCCTCTCTCCAAATGATTACTGATAATAACCAAACTGTGTTAGCCCAAAGATGCCATCTGATGGCTGCCATAGAGAATTGTTTAACTCCATAAACCCATCACCTCTGTTCATCATCAAGCCCCATCTCCCTACCCTGTGCCCTAGCCCCAGATATTTTGTGGAGATTGAAGGACATTTCTGGTCACATTCAGAACTTCCAAGATTGCCAACAATGGTAATTATGCTGTAAAATTAGCCAAGGATCTTTATTGAAACTATGAATCCAAAACATATGATTTTTCTTTTCCTTCATAGAGTATTATTCTCAAAATTATCAGTTATAACTAGTTTTTCTGATTGGATGAGAAAAAAAATATATCAATTATATAATATGTAAAATATATAATTGAATGTAATTTATAATTAATAAATTCCTATCTAATTTCTGTGTTAGATATTCTACACAGGTTACAATTTATTAATTATAAATTACATGCAATTGTATATTTTATGTATTATATAATTAATGTATCTTGTAAAATATTATGTCTAATATAAATAATATAATTACTATGTACTATTACTCTACTAGGTTAAGCACATTTCATCACATTTAATTTTTAGGACCCTGGGAGACAGATTTTTGTTATCCTCATTCTACAGATGAAGAGATTAAGGTAGACAGAGATAAAAGGATCTGTCCAACTTCTACCTGCAAGTAAGACTTATTTTGGATCCAGGTCTTTCTAAATTCAGGTAGACAATAAAGATTGTAAAGGGAGAAGATGATGGGACTGAAGCACAATACACCAGGAAGGAAGTAGTATAAGATGAATGAAAAAAATAGGCATGATTCATTATCTCTTTGTGCTTAAGTACTACAATAAAGAGCCATATCTTTGGGGGTAAAAAAAAAAAAGAAGGAAAAAAAAAAAAAGATTAAGGAGGTACCAGGAAGCAAAATACCTTGAACCAAGATAAGAATCAGTTTCAGGTACCTCACAAGAACATATAAAAGCTTATTTCTTCCTCTCTTTATTCATTAAGCATTTGGGAAGTAGTAAAGGATTTTGATCAAAGCAGTGACATCCTACCTTTGTATTAAATAATTTAACAGCATTGTTAACAGCAAAGGAAAGACTTTACAAGCAGCAACATCTGTGGCAAAGAGAATTTTGCAATAGTCTAGCCTACTAACGAGACTTGTGGAAGGTCAAGAGCTGTAATATGGTAATAATAATAATACTTTCACTCTGCAAATTCTGACAACTTCTGTACCCATAGGGCTCCCACTTAACTTCTCTATTCTCTTCCCTTTTGTCCTTTTACCTTTCTACAAGTACTTGTTCAGATGAAGTATTGAATAAGTTTTAATGGTCTGGCTCAAGTAACTAACTACCATTTAAATACTGCAACTACAATAAAATTGTGTTCCAAGTTCCTAAAATTCAATTTACAAATGAACTTTTAGACGACACTTCATCTTTTGAGTTTGCTTTTATTTAATTTTATTTCAATCCAGCAATTTTTTCCCCTCTTTTTTTCACAATCTTCTTGTTTTTCTTGGATTTTTTTTTTAAGTTTTTTTTTTTAGTTTTTCTTCAATGTCTGTCATTTGATTTCTTTTTGAGTTCTATAAATTCTCTCTGAGCAGGGAGCCATTTCACATTACTCTTTGAAGTAGAAGCTTTTTTTTTTTTTATTTTAACTTCAGCTTCCTCCTCTGAAGATGAATCCTGGCCTTCCCTGTTCCCATAATAAGTTGGGGGGGGGGGGGTTTCGTTCTTCTTTTCTGATTAAATTTTTTTAAATAAGAGGCATTAGTGTAAGTACCTCTAATCAGGCAGCAGGACAGTGCCTCAAGCTTCACTTCAGTTCTCCCCTCTGATCTGGAACCCCAAATCAAGGCTCTACCCTCCAGCAAGTACCTGCAACCAGAATCCCAGCCCTCTACCTCTGCACTCACAGGATGTGCTGGATCCTTCTCTCCCAGGGCCATGTCTCTGCAGCCCATCTGGGCCTGGTGTCCCTAATCAGCTGAGGTTCCTTCTGTCTTCTTGGTCTCGGACCCCAGCTCCACAAAAAGTCCAGGGGGTGAAAGTTTCTGTGGTTCCTACAGAGGTTCCAGTTGAACCTAGCTAGCTCATCCCCACTTGGTGACTGAGTGGAGCTAGCCTGGAGATATTTGCCCTTTACACGGGTTAATCCCTGGTCTTCTCAGGCTGTACCTGGAGGACCCCTGTTCTGCCCCAATTCTTCTAGATTTTTCACCAACCTAAGTTAGACCTAAAATGCAAATTTGTTCTATTTGCATTTGTGGGGGAAATCTGGAGAGCTTGAAATTTACAAACCTACTCTCTTCCCTGAATCTTCCCCCCAAACTTTTTTTTTTTTCCAAAGTGATTTCCACACCCAATGCTTAAGAATCTCACAGTAACACCTAGAGAAAAAACAGATAAATTTTTTTTTTCAGATTGAATAAGCATTTGAGCACCTGTTAACGTCCAGCCCTTTGTCAGGAGCTTATATTAGGACATAATTGCTAACCCCAAGAAGTTTACAGTCTCCTGGGAAGGAGGGGGTTTGGGAGAAAACAATACCTAAAATAATATAATTATTTTATTTTTTCTGTATATAGAGGTACATTTTTAAAAGAGTTTTTTCAGTTGACTACAACAACTAATTTAAGAGGAAGCATGATATAATGAAATTTTATAAAACTGAACTGAGAATCAAGAAATCTGCATTTAAATATTAGCTCTATTAGTTATTTCTTCTTTCTTTTCTTTCTTCTTTTTTTCTCCTGAGGCAACTGGAATTAAGTGTCAAATCTTTATCATAGTGCTCAAATCTGATCAAGTCATCCTCCTATTCAAAAAACTTCAATGGCTCCTTTTTATCTCCAGGATTATGTATAAAATCCTTTGAAGGGCCTTTTAAAAGCTTTCATAATCTGGTCCCTCCTGCCTTTTCAGTCTTTTTTCTCCTTAGCATACTCTTAACAAGTATAGATATCTTCTACTTTGCAGTTCCTAGCATAAGTCATTATCTCTCAGCACCATGCATTCTCAGTGGCTAGTCCCAGGGTCTAGAATTCTCTCCTTCTGTATTTTCACCTCCTGGTTATTTGGTTATTCTTCCCACATTTTCTTCAAGACTCAGCAAAAATCCCACTTTCTGCAAAAAGCTTTTCCCAGGTCCTCTTTAATATCAGTACCATCCCTTTGAGTTTATTTTTAATTTAGCCTGCTAATATCTTGTTTATACATAGTTTCCCCATTAAATTGTGAACTCCTAGATGATATAGTCTGTTTTTGCCTTTCTTTGTAACCTCAGAACATAGCAGATGCTGAATAAATACATGTTGATTTGCAATATGGTCTCTTCCAGCACTAAATACACTGTGATCTTTCTCTCTCTGGACCTCAATTTTCTCATCAATAAAAGAATGGGGTTAGATTAAATAATCCCTTATAGCTCCAAATCCTAAGAAGTAATTTATTTTGTAGAGTAAAGATGAAGGGGTACAAGTCAAAGTGTTTATCTTTCTTCCTGTTAAGTTTACCTCAGGATCACATCTCCTGTAGATGTTGTATAAAGAGTTGGATGTTTAAGAAATGTTAGTATGTAGTATGGTAACAAGTGTTTACATAATACTCTTATCTTGGATCAAAGTTGTTTACTAAATGACATAAGAGATATAATTATTGCTGGCCATGTGTGAGATGGAAACACCAAATTAAATTTTGAATTTAAGCATTGAAGTGGGCAACAGTAGCAATCCCGATTCATTTAAGCTACTTAAATCCTGCACAGAGGGGGAAAAAATTACTAAATGCAAATACTAAAAAGACAAACATTTCTAAGACTGTCAAGGAGAATCAAGTGGGAAAAGTTAGTATTCTCGTATTCTCAGAAACCAAGAACCAGCAAAGACAATGAATTCAATGCCAGCATCTTCAGACTTTCTTCAAAGCAAATGTTTTATGGCCATAGTTATTGGTTTTTGGTTTTTTTTTTTTTAAACAACAGAACCACACACAGACACTTGCCTCCATTAGAGACAAATGCTTTTTGCTTGGAAGAATCTAATCCAGACCTCAGATTAAAGTGATCATAGTAATAATCTTGTCTTTGCTTCAAGTTCATGTTGAACCACAAACAATGCCTAGCTTTAAAAGCTGACCTTCTGCCAAGTTAGACTTGAAACTAACTTCATTGCCCATGGGGGAAATGGAGTTTCAATTTCCCATGTGGCATTTTTGGCACCTTCTGTGGGAATCCCATTCAGATTCTTCATGTTCTTTCTTCAGAAAGGAATTAATAAAGGGAAGAATAACTAAAGCTTCAACATTTTAATTAAGTATATGTGGAGAAACAAAAGTCTTCATCTCCACTAGGATAATTTCTCAGGATGATGTGCTCAGGCAGATCCTTTATATATACACAGAGTTTTAAGATCTATTTGGGTATATTTTAAGTTAATAATTAAAGGACCGTAGACTTATTGAGTCCCATCCCCTTGGGGACAAATGAGACAAATAAGACTAATACTTAACTAAGGGCACAAAGTTAGGAACCCATAAACTCAAGACTTCCTAAATCAGTGGTCTTTTTATCTTTGGCAAATTACTTCTTATGTCTCTATTTTATTTATCCTCTAAGATTACAAATCCCTAGATAGCAGAATCTCACTCTTATCATTCATCTTTTTATCTCTACCATCTAGCAGTTAAAGAAGTTAATTCTCTCTGAATTAACAAATTTGGAAAAAAATGTATTTTTTATTGTAGATTTATTTTTTTTTAAAGTACATGAGTTGTGCTGCTTGCTACAAATGTTTTAGAAGAAGCATCTTTTTTTTTTTTTTCCCCAACCCATTTTATAAATGAAGAAACTGAATGAGACTTAAGTGACTTGAGCAGGGTCACAAGGCAGGTAAGTGTCTGAGATCAGACATGAACTCACAACGTTGAGTTTTTCTGACCCCTAGTTTATCATCTTTGGGATGTATCTGCCAACTTAAATTTAATCAAAGCAACTAGGAAAAATAAACCTACCAGAAAACAGATTCAGGGCAAGAAAGTCTGGTTATAGTAGCTATAGGCAGTGAAAACCCATGTGGGGGAGGGGCCCTCAATTGTTAAGAGGGAAAGGGCTTAAAGTCTACTTTGCAGAGACTGGAAAAAAGGAGTATTGGTCAAGGGCTGAAGTAAACAAAAAAATCTGCCTCAGGTGAAATAGGAAGTCAAGTTTGGAGAGGAGCTGGTGGCTGGATGGGCTGCCAAAGCAAGAAAAATGGGTGGAAGCAGTATGTCAAAGTCTGATGCCCTGCAGTGGCTGCATTAGGGTACAATTACCCTAGGGAGTTGGAAGTTTTGGGGTTTTTTAAAGGGCTTTCCCCTTAACATGGGGGGGAGAGAGAGAGAGAGAGAAGAATTATGAAAGGATGGGTTTTCCCAAGCCCTTCCGTGATTTGAAGTGAAAATAACTGAAAAATGATCAAGCTGGAGAACAATAAATCTCTCCTTTGAGTCCACTCTCATATGCCCCATTGAGGAGTGAGAAACCTATTCCACAGAGCTGACAAAAGCCATTCCATATCATGGTTATGAAACTAAAACTAAGTTAATACCAGGCTAAGAGATTTAAGCCAGGACAGAAAAGGAAAATAACCAAAATTTGTAGCTATTAAAAAAAAAAATCAGAATTAAACAAAGAACTTTTGGAAACCATACCTTTTCATGGGTTAATCTATCTTTTCTGACATTTTAATGTTTTCTTGCAATGATTCAGAGTCAATCACTTCCCCTTAAATAATTAAAGAGATTGGTGGTTATCAGGAAACAGGGAAAAAGGTGGGGCACAGGAAACCTTCTGGTCTTCTGTAGAAGTAGGACTTGGGATTTCAGGACTCCTGGCACAGACAGGAGAAATGACAGCTTAAAATCTGATGGGGAATCAGTAGGCAGGGACCTGGGTTTGCTGATACATATAATAGAGTAGTTTGAACACAGTGGATATAACTGATCTCCTGTAACTTCACAATTTGTATTATAATATTTCCACCCCTACATAAATATGAGCTGTTGTTACATTTTCATCATCCAAAATGATTCATCAGAAGGATTAAAAAAAAATTGTAACACAGAGAACTGTCTTACTTATAACAATTAGCATATAGTCAAAGCAATTTTAGATGTTTCTGAAGACTGTGGGAAAATGGTACAAACAATGGAAAAGTGTAACTTGGAAAAAACGAATAATTTCACTAGGCCTGTATTTGCCATAATTGAGTTTTAAAAATAAGAAGACATTCCAGAGAGAGGATTATGGGTTCTGAATGTGGATCACAACGTAGTATTTTCACTATTTTTGTTTTTGTTTGCTTGCTTCTGTTTTTGTCTCTCTCTTTTTTTTTTTTTTCTCATTTGATCTGATTTTTCTTGTGCAGCATGATAAATGTGGAAATACTGCCCATGGTAAACCTATATTGGATCACTTGCTATCTAGGGGAGGGGGCAGAAGGGGAGGGAGAAAAAATTGCAACACAAGATTTTGCAAGGGTAAATGTTGAAAACTATCTTTGCATGTATTTTTTTTGGGGGGGAAGCTTTTTTTTTTTTTTTTTTTTTTTAATTTTTTAAAGAAGCCATATTGGACATCCTAATTAAAACAAGCTTTGGCTTTTGTTTATCCACCTCAGTCACTTACTAGCTATTATGACCCTAGGGAAAACACTTTAATCTCTCTTTGCCTCATTTCCCCCCCCCCCCCCTTTGGCTAAATAGATTAAATCCTTGAGAAAAGGCACAGCCCTTTGCCTTTCTTTTTATAACACTTAGCAGGCATTTAACAAATGTTTACTGACTCAGGGATCTCCAAGGTCCCTTCCAAATCCAAGGTTCTAGGATGACCCACAAAGAAAGCTTACAATGGTAACAGACTGTTAGATTTTCCTTTCTGATGCACACTTACAAAGCACTTTAGCAAACTACTATACATTATAACAATCCTGGGACCTACTAGCAAAGATATATCTCTATTTTTCAGATGAGGAAATATGAAGTTTTAAGAGCATTTCACATAGCTAAAAAGTGTCTGATACAAAATTCAAATGTAGGTTTCCTGATTCTCATTCCAACCTCTAGCCACTCCCTGCAAGCTGCCTCTCACTTTGAGCTTGGCAGTAGCCCAGAAAGCCTGTTTAAAGGTATAAGCACCATTTACAATGTAATCAAATACTCTTATTACCTGTGATTACTGTGATATAAAAGCATGTAATATTTTCAAAATTATGCAACACATTCTACACCTTCATGAATGTGCTACACATTCATTAGTCGATTAAATCAAAAAATCTTATTTGCAATTCAAAATCAGCGTCCTAAAGTAACAATGGGAATATATTCCAAGCCTTTCTCAGACTTATGTGCAAATGCTGTGGGAAATAAGCTGCTTATCCCAAGAATTCCAAGCCATGTGGAAAATTTACCAGAGTTGGAAAAATACTATCAGATGCAAGAATCTACAAACTAGTAATAATAGCACTTATCAGCTGTACAGTCAGTAATTTAAAACACTTTCATATATATATAATTTTAAATAAATTGGAATTCTAGAAAAAGGCTACCTGCCACTTATAATAAAAATCATGCCATATCTTTGAAGCAAATGAATCCCATAGATCACATGGTTTCAGGTCAACATTTTTATAATTGGCTGTCAGTTTCTGACAAGATATGCTCTGCTAATTTTCCAAATGAGTCTGAACTTACATGATCCCTCATGCAGGGATGCTAGTCTTTCTGGAGGTTCTGCTACTTGGAGGATCCCCCTACTAAAAAGGAGTTATATCTGATAAGGACTGACCACCTGTAACAGGGAAATGTTCAAAAGAGGGGCTAGCAAAGGTGTGGGGAAGCTAAAGCAAACTGGGCATTAAGGGCATCCTGATGCCTTTTTTACACTAATTCTCTACTTAAAGAGAATATTTACATTCGTCACAGGTGTAATTCTGCTAAACTATGCACCTGCACAGCTAGGCTGGCCCTGAAACACGATGGTGCAGTTTCTATTTGTGTCAGGGCAGATAAAAATGAACAAAGCCAGATTATGGCAAAAAAAAAACGGTAATGGTGATCAAATTGTGGATTTAAAACTGGAAGAGACCTCAGAAGGAATGTAGTCCAATTCTCTCGGGGTTTTTTTTTTTGGTGGTGGTGGTGGTGGTTGGGTTTTTTGTTTGTTTGTTTTTTGGGGTTTTTTTAGGCCTGTTACAGGTTAAGATACACAGCCAAGGTCACAGAGATAGGAAATAGCAGAGCCCAGATTAGAACCAACTACAAATCCATCATTCTTTTTGACTGCAAGTGTCTTTGGCCAATCAACCTTTCTCTTTGTTTTCCTTCTGCTTCAGACACCACCATCTGCTTTCTAGTTTCTCCATTATCAAAACAGGAAAGAATGCAGTGCCATCATTTATATTGACTACAATTCATTCATACCTCTCTTAGGCAGTGACATTTTTAAGAATTTCAATGGTCAATGTCAAAAATAATTTCAAAGCATAACTAGCAAGCAGACCTTTTCTTTGCCTCTGAATCTTATTCTGCCAAAAAGGAAGGCTCCTTGAGCTTATTTCTTTGTCTTGGAAGGCATTTCATTGGGGAGAAACTGTTTCCTTTCTATCCAATCAATTCAACATTCATTAAAGGTCCACCATGTGCAGAAGTCTCTGCTAGGGATTAAAGGAAATATAAAGACTGAATGTTGCTATCTTCATGATATTTGCAATTCATTAAGGCTACAACACAGAAATAATAAGTAATATTATATGGCAAATGCACAAGAAAGGCATAAAATCATTATCAACAAGTAGGTTTCAGAAAAAAGTTTGACTTCAAATAATGGACGTTAACAGAAATGAATATGTATGCAAAAATGATGATCATGATGATTAAATACATTCATCCATGTTAAGAATGTTTTACTGGGACAAAAAAAAAAAAAAAAAAAGTTCATTTGAACATTTTAGACTAGCCAGTCAATGACAAGAATAACAGGCTTTCTTATTTGGTTGTTTATAGCAGTCAATATAGCTTAACTGAAGAAACTCAAGGGTCGGGTCCCTTTCAAGAAAAGGGACAAAGAGCTTAAAAGATATCTGGACAGCCCAATGGGCTCCTCACACTGGTGCCAAGAATAACAAAGATGGTATGGGAAGGGGAAAGAAAAGGATATAATGAGGGATTTGATTTTAAGCTCTCCCTGTCTTGAGATCATGACAAGAAGAGGAAGAAAGGGAGATCTTCAATGATCTAGAACTCTTAGGTCAATGCTTTAGAATAGCTCAGGCAGCTACTGGGTTAAAATAACTGGCAGGAGATTAAAGCAACTCAGGGGGGTGTTGTAGGGAAGAAAGGAAAAGATGGGAAATATCAAGCAGTCTTAACTTGGACTGGGCAAGATTGAGTCAACCTAGAAGAACTAATAATAACAAAGACTGAAAAGCTGGGCCAGTGAGCAAGGAGAATTAATAAGCTGAGCTGCAAAGGGAGAAGCACATTTGAGGAGGTTATCATAGAGGGTGACTATCCTTTAAAAACTGTAACAAAAAACTAAAAAGGGGGGGGACCCCTATCCACAAATTTCTTTCCCTTGTTCTTTTCATCTGTCTTTGGGGTCAGCCATGAGATTTTCTTGTTAATAAAGAACTTTGAACTTGAGTGCCTGAAGTAAGAGCCTTTACCTTCTCCACAGCATGAAAAATAAGGAAAGGACACGGGTCAAAAAGAAGGCTCCAATCAATTGTAACCAAATACCATAAAAAGAGATATGCAAGATCTGGTTGATTCATCCTAATCCTACTCATTGGGAGGGTCAAAATCCTCCTCAGGTTGACTTTGTTCTCCACAGCAACATCACCTATCTACAGTCACATCAAATACCTCTAAGAATGATGTAATAACATCTTAGATAAATGGAGAATTAACACAAAAATATAAAATCATGAGCAAGTCCAAAAGTATCCCAGGATAGGAATAAACAGTACTTAAAAATACTAAGAACTATTAATAACTGTTCAATCATTAATAATAACTCTGAAGTTTCACTTTACACTTTGAAAATTGGTAAAGTTGACAATGGTCAATGTTGAAGTAGATTCGAGAAGAAGCAAGCAAACTCATTTTTTTGGTTTTGGTAGAATTAAGAATTAGTCTAACCATTGTGGAAAATTGTTAGGATTACCAGGTGAGAACTCAGGTTGTCTGGACAGTGACAAGGTGAGAATTCAGGTTGACTTGACAGTTCTCTGGCTCAGACCTTTGGTTCGGGCCTTTAAAGGGAGTTTACACCTTAGGAATTCTAGGAGGAGCAAGCTCATTGGTTTCCTAGAAGCCCTTGCGTTATCCCACACCCATTCTCTGGGAGGATAAAAGAAGGGCAGCATTGGGTCTGAGAGAATGGACTCTGGGATGAAGTCTTGACACCAGGCAGGCTGAAAGGAGACCAGTCTGATTTGAGAAAGGACAAGAGTTGGAGGAGATTCAGAGCTCCCAAGAAACCTGTGCACAGAGGAAAAGATTTTACAGATCTCCTCCCAGAGAAGGATTATAATTGAGCAGATGACCAGACCCTCACAATTCAAGAATTTTACAAATATGACCTTGAAACATAAATCCATCAATATGGGAGGTATTACACATAATTACATAAATTACATAAACACATAGTAACATAGTAACATCACACATGCTAGAAGTATATAACAAATAACATGATCAAATAATCATAAATTGAAAATTTATAAATGTCCATAAGTCCATTGTCCATTAGTCTCATCTTGTGTTAGGAAGTCCAATGATTCCTGCTGGTTTTAAAGTTCTTTAACAGTCTTCTTATTAGCCATGCTCTTTCAGTGTCAGATGTTTCTTAGATTTTCTCCTTTGTTTTGAGGTCTTTCTCTTTTTTTGTCTTTCTCTGATGGACAAGGCGAATATGACTCATTGGCACCCATCTGATTCCTTCTCCATCTGAAGAAATACAAGCAAACCCTCTCCCCCAGGCAGTTAACCTATCTGGTCCCTTCCATTCACCACTTTCTGGGTCTCTCCACCTCACCTGGCGATTATCTAAGGACAATGGAGCTGCTTGCACTGGACACTGCCCTTCTGGTGGGTTATAAAACCTGTCTGCTGGAGCCAGTGCATCCTTGTCAAAAATTAGAAAATTAATGGTATAGAGAACTAAATTTAGAAGTTCCCTAGGGCTACCTGTGGCTCCCCCTTTCTTTTGTTTTTGGAGGAGTGTCTTAATGTCTCTGTTTCTTCTCTCTACTACTGCCTGACCTTGCAGATTAAAAGGTATTCCAGTAATGTGTAATATCTTATACTGCGCACAGAAGTACACAAAATGTTTAGGATTGTATGCAGGTCCATTATCTGTTTTTATTTCTTGTGGCACACCCATAATTGCAAATGCTTGTATAAGGAATTCAGTTACCACTCGGGCTGTCTCTTTTGCTGCTGTCATTGCAAAAGTGAATCCTGAAAAGGTATCTACTACCACATGGATGAAAAACAGACGACCAAAAGATTTATAGTGGGTCACATCCATTTGCCAGATTTCATTGGGTCTCAAACCACGAGGATTCTTCCTGGAGGGAGTGTAGGAGCGTGGAAAGGAAGACAAGCTATACAGCTTTTTACTATGCTCCTAGCTTCCTCTCTTGTGATTTCACATTGTAAACGTAAAGCTCGAGCAGCCTGAAGATATTTAGAATGAGATTCTTGTGCTTCCTGAAATAAAGGACTACTGGCTAACATGGTTAGAAGGCTATCTGCCTTTGAATTTCCATCAAAAATAGGACCTGGAAGTCCACTATGGGAGTGGACATGCAAGATATAAATCTTGCCTGGATGTTTTCTCACTTGCTCTTGAAGTTCCTTAAAGAGCTGATAAATATTAGAGGCTACAAATTTTATTTGGGTTGTGGCAATTCTTTGTACTACACCTACTGAATAGGCTGAATCAGTAATTATATTTACATCTCCTGGGTAATAAGTAAGAGCTAGCATGATAGCAAATAATTCATTCTGTGGAGTGGACTGAAAAGGAGTCCTGACTACTCTCTTTATGGTTAAATCATGAGAGTATACAGCACAAATATTTTCTTTGGAGGCGTCTGTAAAGATTGTTGGTCCTTTAAGAGGAAGCTTAGAAACCTTTTCTTCAAAAATCCATCGCCAATTATGTAGTAGCCGGATTATCTTTAATGGAGATCCATGTGCAAAATTTGGAGCAGTGGCCAATAAAATCTGCCATTCTGGGATGGTCTCACAGCATACATTAATTTGTGCGTGAGTATAGAATGTGTATATTTTTTCAGGACTTATTCCAGATAATTGTATTACTCTCTTAATAGCCTTTAATAAAGTCCTAGCCACAAGCACTGGGTAAGGAGTAAGGCTTTGTTCTGGTTGTGCTGGGAGGTTCACCCACTCAATCACACTGTCTCCTTGATGAAGGACTGCTGTGGGTGCCTCTTTTGTAACAAAAACTGATATTTCCAGGGCTTTTTTCTGAGGGTCCAGGGTTCAAATCCCTGTTCGGGCGCCAAATTGCAATGGTCCGGTCTAGCTCCTCTGAAGGGCTCAGAATAAGTCCTTAAATGCGAAGGTCTGGGCTAGCTCCTCTGAACGGCTCAGAATAAGTCCTTGTCAAGGTAAGCAAAAGTCCTTGACCCACGTTGGGCGCCAATTTGTAAAGTTCTTGAATTGTGAGGGTCTGGTCATCTGCTCAATTATAATCCTTCTCTGGGAGGAGATCTGTAAAATCTTTTCCTCTGTGCACAGGTTTCTTGGGAGCTCTGAATCTCCTCCAACTCTTGTCCTTTCTCAAATCTGACTGGTCTCCTTTCAGCCTGCCTGGCATCAAGACTTTATCCCAGAGTCCATTTTCTCAGACCCAATGCTGCCCTTCTTTTATCCTCCCAGAGAATGGGCGTGGGATAACACAAGGGCTTCTAGGAAACATTACTTCAACGAATGAGCTTGCTCCTCCTAGAATTCCTAAGGTGTAAACTCCCTTTAAAGGCCCGAACCAAAGGTCTGAGTCAGAGAACTGTCAAGTCAACCTGAATTCTCACCTTGTCACTGAGCAGACAACCTGAATTCTCACCTTGTCACCGTCCAGACAACCTGAGTTCTCACCTGGTAATCATAACAGAAAATAGTTTGAAGCTATGCTAAAAATAAGCCTAAAATGTCCATACCTTTTGACCTACAGATCCCACTGACAGGCATACACTAAGAAGGGACCAAGAACTCAGGTTTCCTCCCTTTAAGTCTAGTTACCACTACAAAGTCAGAATCACTGTTTTCCCCCAAAAAATAGGACACTATTATGTGCAAAAAATTTAAAAGAACCAACATCTGCCTATAATAAGCAGTGACTTCCCAATTTTGATTTCCTCTCCATTTTCTATTTCAAATTTGTCAGGAAACAGGATGACACTTAATCCTATTTTGATCATCCATCATTTAGAAAGGAATTACAAATATAGTCTGAAAATATATGCTATCCAAATTCAATTCATAGTACTACAAGCTATTTTTTGGGGAGAAAAAAAGGAAGTAGACATTCTTCTGACAATCACTCACTCTACTAACCTTTTTTTTCCTCTTTAATGGTACAGTTGTGTCTATCTTTCACTGGCTACACAATCAGGGAATGTCTAAGGAAAAGTCAGAACAGGTAAAAATTCATGTTCCAACACTGCTTCCCCTGACTCAACGTCCCTTGATGCTTAGAATCACTTGATTCATTTCCTCCTCTCTCCTCCATCATTTCTTCACTTCTAAGTTGGGACTCCTCCTAACCTGTTTCACAAGGTCTTAGGTATTTATTTTTTGAGTAAGAGGAATTCCAGCACCTCTGTGGCAACATATTACATAATTCAGGGACATTGCATTGTTGCCCCATTGTGAGGGTAGGAGAGGAAGTAGTCTGTTGATTTTGTTTGAGGCTTTCAAAGGGAGGAAAGGCTTTTAAATCCAATGTGCCACCTCCCTTAGCAGAAGAAGAAAAGGAACTCTACGCTCCCGGAAATCAATCACAATGCTCCATAACCTGAGTGACCCGCCTTGACAGTTGTATACACCAAAGAACTTGTTTGGCAGTTGTGGGACAAACACAGAGTCTAAACTTTGGGAGGGGCCTCAAAGGTCATACTAAAAGAGGCATTATGTATACAACTTGAATTCAGGTTTTCTGACTATAAACCCAATGATCTTTCTCCTATACTAGCATTCCCCAATCCATGTGATACAAAACCTTAGTGTCCTGGCTTACATAAGGGGTTCCTTGAGAAAATTCTGATGCTAAAAATATTTTCCCTAAACTACAATATATGAAATTATATTTCAAAAATATTCATTGCAGGAAAAAATTTTTCTTAGAACAAAAACAGAGTAGTTTCATCTATTTTTCTTTAAAATATTTCCAGACTCCTTTCATTCTGAGAGAATTCCCTGACAAACATTTGTAGGGTCTGTATTGGGTTCAGGGTACTGCAATGAATTGGATTTGAAATTAGAGATATCAGTTTTCATCCAGAAAAAGCAGTAGGCTTACTACCTACATAATCTTGAACAAATCACTCGCCATGGTGGGATCTCAGTTTTCCCAACTATAAAATAGAGCTAATACTTGCATTAGAACATCTGGAAAAGGAACCTTCAGGACTTGACACTTCATAGGCAGTCATTCACACATCCCCCACCTACAGACTGACAGTCTAACTCAATCAGCCAAAGCATACCCAAGGGGAGAAACTCTGTGAAGTCATTAACTAAAATACCACAATTTCCAAAATCTGTCAGAATCTGAAGCACAGAAACTCAGCAAATTCCAAATCATATAAGTTTTGTGGACAGAGTGAACCAAAACAATCCTCCTGTTATACTGACTCTCTAATCTTGGTCTTTTAGCCTCCTTATTAGGTGAAAGAAAGCAGATCTATAGAGCTTGAAGTAGAATTTGGGGCAAATTCCATGAAAGGTAAGGTGGAATTTGGGAAAACAGTTTTCTCTGATCCAGAAACAGACAATCCATTTCCCAGAGCCTTGTCTGAGTCCCTTGGTCCAATTAATCAGTATCATCCATGAACTGGAGAAAGAAGGACATCCATGAACTGGAGAAAGAAGGAAACACTGGGAGAAAGTAGAGATTAGAAGAGAGACATCATTCTGAAGGGACACTACAGGGGCTACATAGCCTTTTCTCCTCCTCAAATTTTCTCGTTTTTTCTTTGCTTCCCATCAAGTGGAAGAGTGAAAAGACTTTGGAGACAGAAGATCCAAGTCCAAATGCTGGCTCTACTACTTCTTTAACCTTGGATTGTTCTTTTTAGTTTTCAAGATCTGTAAAAATGAGAGGAGTTAAACTAATGACCTCTAAGATCCCTTTCAGTTCTGAATTTACTGTCCTATGAATTTTTCAGTCCTCAGTTCTTCTTTACTCATTACAACAGCTTTTGTAATACAAATAATCACCTCTAACTCAAATTTTCATCTTGTCAGGTCTCAGTTAAGGGGAAGCAGAAATAGTTTCATGTTGGTCAGCAAAATATATAAACCAAGCATTGATATTTAATGACAGGTTTCACAGGAAAAAATAATTTGTTTTTTTCAAGGTCTTGGAAAATGTTCAGATGCTTTTGAAAATTAATGTCACATTATGTCCCCCCACCACTACCACCACCCCCCAAAAAAAACCTGACTCAAAGCCCAGAAAAGACTTAAAAAAGAAAACTTAAAATTAAATTTTTGTGGAAGTTTTGGCCATTAAGTTCTCCAATATGTATGCTATGTATGCCTTTGGCTTCTATTCTTTTTTCCTTTCTATGATTATCTTTTAGTCATTTTGCTGCCTTTATGTACCTTTGTTTAATAAAAGTAAGAAAAAGGTGAAATTTAAAAGCTATTCATTTTAGTTTTATAAATTATTAGACCACTTTTTTTTGTCCCTTATTACGTTCTACCTCACAGCTTTCTTATTCATGAGAGATGACAGAGTTATGTCTTTAGAGAAAGAAATGATCTCAAAGATCTTTTAGGTCAGCTGTTTCATTTTACAGTTATATGACCAAAGTCACACAGGTAATAAGAAACAAAGAGATTTTTGAAAATGTGAGCCAAACTCCTCTTAGTCCAAATAGGATGTTCTTTCCACAATACCATTGTTCTCCTGCTTGTCATTAGATCATAAGCTCTTGCACATACCCAAGTCTTCCAGATCCTTTAAAAACTTTAACTCAGTGCTACCATCCCTTAAAGGTATCATCTTTTAATTCTCCCTTTCTCAGCTAAACGCCTAGAAAAATCTCTACTTGTACATTCACTTCTCACTTAGTCTTCAGTTTTGACAATCTGGCTTCTACCTCACCATCAAGTGAAACTATTCTCTCCAAAATTACCAATCATCTGCTGTCAAATTTGATCAAAGAACGCCAAATCTTTTCACTGACTTCATCCTTACCAAACCCTCCACTGCATTTAATATCACTGACTACACTTTTCTCTGTGTTCTTTCTTCTCTGGGTTGTCATAACATTGTTTATTTTGGTTCTTTTCCAATCCAACTGCTCCATCTCATTGCATACTGCTAGCTAACTAAACACTATACCCACTACCTGGGCATGTTCTTCTAGGCGCTGTTCCCTTCCCTCTTCCATGATGACGTAATCAGCTCCCAAGGGTTCAATTATCAATTCTATGAGATAAAGATAGAGAAATAGATAAAACTCTCCAGCCCCAATCCCTCTCTTGAGCATCAGTCCAACACCATTAACTATCTATTGACTATTTTAAACTGAATGACTCAGAAACATCTCACACTCAAAATAACCAGAACAGAATTCATTATATTTCACTCTCAAACCCATTATTTTTTGTTAAAATATTCTTCCAATTTCCTTCTAATTCTTCCAATCTTTCAAGTTCATCACTTTAGGAATTATCCTCAAGTGTTCAATCTCTCTCTTGCAAAAGCAGCTATCCAGTCTACCTCCACAGCATCTTTTCCACCCATCCCCTTCTCTCTACTTTTCACTACCTCCCACACTCTCCACATCCAATCACTTAACACATCCAGTAAATTCTATCAAGCATCTTCATTTATATTCCCTTCACTCCTTTGACATTGCCACCATCTTTTTTTCTATTTCACTGAGTTTATTTTTTTAAGAAGTTGTTTTCTTCAATCAATTTCTGTGCTTCCTTTTCCAAATGATTGGTTTTCCCAAAAAACTTTTATAATTCTGTATTACTCTCATTTCTTTTCCCCATTTTTCTTCTATTTTTCTTTTAAGATTCTTTTGAATTCTTTCCAAGAGAGCCTTTTGAGATTGAGACCAGTTTATATCCCCCTTTGAGGTTTCATTTTTTGTACTGGGCATCTTTGGGGCAAGCATACCTACTATATACTATATATGTATATAGTATAAACAACATATATACAGATTATATTTGTAGTATATACTCTCTACATACACACATACACACACCATATATATATATATATATATATATATATATATATATATACACACACACACACATACACACACATACACACACACACACACACACACACACACACACACACACACACACACTATAGGCACTCTATAAAACCTGAGGAAGGCAAAGAAAAATGTAAATAATCCATGAATTCAGGGATTTGAAGGTGAGATTTGGAGATGAGACTGAGGTGGGATGGGGTAACAATATGAATTCACGAATAAATATAAAGTATTTTGGATTTATTTCCTTGATCCAGTTAATAGAACAATGAATCAACATTCATTTAATTCTACCATTATTCAATAGATCTTAGAAGTCAAACAGGATCATAACATGGTGCTGCAAATATATACAACACCTCTGTCCCCATTCACTCCAAAAATCCATATTTTAAACTGTTTCTTCCAATAACTGCTTTGATATTTTCAGGAATCCCTCATTATTAAAGTAGTCTGATTCTCACTCACTTAGTTGTAGAATTCGTAGAAAGATATTACTTATGCAACAAAACATATTAAAGTGTGATATTAAAGTTTAAGACCAAACTTCTATAAAGTACTTCTCTGGGGAGCAGCTAGGTGGAGCAGTTGATAGAGCACCAGTCTTGAATTCAGGAGGACTGGAGTTCAAATCTGGTCTCAGACACTTAACACTTCCTAGCTGTGTGACCCTGGGCAAGTCACTTAACCCCAGCCTCAGGAAAAAAGAAAAAAAAAAAGTACTTCTCTGATATTTCAATATGTCATGGAGACAAGACTGGGTTTTCAAAAACTAAGCTTACCAAGTACAAGTTTGTACATCATTAAGTACTTAATAAATGTTCTATTCTTTTATTCATTCAAGTTTCGTGTTATCTACTACACTGGAAAATTTTTGATCATAAACTAAGATATTTAAGGCCATTTAATCATTTATTATTAATTGTTGTTTATTTATATTTTATTTTTATATTAGTATATTATATATCATGTTGTACCTATAATATATAATGTTATATATTATATAATAAATAATGTTATAATTTATTAATTATTATTAATAATTTAAGGGCCAAAGCAATTAGTAATGAATAAACTTTATCATAAAAAGGCTAGTTGCCAGATGCTTAATCTTTTCTACTACAGAAATCCATATCCACTAAGGCATAGAGGGTATGGCAACAGTACTTGAATCCTTTAGAACTGATGTGTGTAGAAGGCATTGTGCTTGGCTCTTTAGAGAAATACAAAGATAAGATACAGTCCCAGAATTCTTCAGTTTCAGCTTAAAGAAGCTGACCATTGACATCAGTAAGGTAATGTCCTGACTTTTAAATAGACTGGATTTAAGTGAGGCAGGGCTGTACAAAATCATCAGCCTCTGTTTCTTCAATAGTCGTCTGAGTCCAGTAGAAAAACACAAGTTAGGAATACTGAAAGTAGCCCCAGATGCAGTGGGGGACATTGGTCTTTCAAAACTATGATCTTTCCCAGATGTCTGAGGCAATATCCATTTAATGATTTCTGGCCAGGTAAGAAATGAGGCAAAAGATGGCCTAGTTTGTCTCCTCAAGGAAAAAAAAAAAAAAAAGCAACATTGCACAATTGTTTACATCAATAATAAAAGGGTTTTTTTAATCTTATGATTATATCAATACATATCAAAAAGTTTCTTATAAAGTTCAAAATTTATTTTTATTAAAAACATTTGAAAATATTGGTATAAATAGATTTTTTTCTTAAATTGATGAAAAGCATTTATCTAAAATCATTAACAAACATTATTTGTAATGAGAATGAACTAAAAGCCTTTCCAGTAAAATCTGGTATGGAAACAAGAATTTACATTGACATCAAAATGATTCAATATTTTATCAGAAACCTTAGCAATAGCAATAAGAAAAGAAAAAGAAATAGATGGATTCAGAATAGGGAATGAGGTGACAAAACTATCTCTTTTTGTAGATGATATGATAAGATACTTGAAAAATCCGAGTCAACTAAAAATTTAACTGAAACAATTAAAACAAAGTAACAGGATATATGTGAGTGCTTACTAGCTGTGGAGTAACTGAATAAATCATGACATATGAATGTCATGAAATACCAATGTACCATAATAAATAACAAAAGAGTTTTGTAAATTAAAAAAGAGCTTTTATGAAAAATTTATATAACAATATGTAAAGAAAAACAACTTTGAAAGACTTAAGATCTCTTATCAGAAAAATGAAGAACTGATAATGAAGCATGACAGAGAAGTGATAGACTCAAAATAAAATAACATTTTTGGGATATGGTGAATACTAGAAGGTAGTTTGTCTATCTGAATGTTTCCCTCTCTCACTCCCCTCCTCTGCCATGGGCATGTGTGTGTGTGTGTGTGTGTGTGTGTGTGTGTGTGTGTGTGTGTGTGTGTGTGTGTGTGTGTGTGTGTGTAGGGGGGCAATGGGAGAAAAAGGTAAGAGGGGGGAAAATTGATATTATTAGTTGAAAAAAATAAAATTAAAAACCCTAGCGAGAGAAGCAAGTACATGAAAGCTTAAATAAGATGTTTAAGTACAAACTAAGTACTAAGGGACCTCAAAAGAAGGTGAGAAGGGAAAGAAACAATTTATTAAGCTACTATCTTTCAGACACTGTGCTAAAGTGCTTTTCACATACTAACTTATTTGATCCTCACAACTCTGGGAGGTAGGAAAGGACACTTCTGGTTTGTGTTGAGAAAGAGGCAGAGCGAATAGAGTTAGGATAGACTATATGGAAGATATAATATATCAGCCAGACCATGAAAAATGTACAAGATGTTGACAAGTAGAAACATGGGTAAAGAGGATTCCTAACAAAGTGAATGAATGCCCTTTTCACTCTTGTTGTTTGATTGCAACTTATTTTTTCTCATATTTTTGTTTGATTTGATTTTTCTTGTGCAGCAAAATAATTGTATAAATATGTATGCATATATTTAATTTAATATATATTTCTACCATGTTTAATATATATTGGACAACTTGCCATCTAGGAGAGAAGATGGGGGAAAGGGAAGAATTGGAACACAGGGTTTTGTAAGGATTAATGGTGAAAAATTATCCATGCATACATATATTTTGAAAATAAAAAGCTTTTTAAAAAAATTTTAAAAGTTAAAAAAAAAGTAAATGCTTGAGCAAAAACAAGTACAATACAAAATGTGTCTAGGGGTTTGCAAGGGGTCCAAGTATTATAAAATGGTTGAGAAGGGTAGAAGATAATGCTAGAAAAGGAGGATAAGTCAGATCAAATAGAGTTCAGACTCTGTTCAGTTGACAATCTGAACTATTAAAAGTTTGTGACCATGACTGAACTGTGCTTTAAAGAGATTAACCTGGAAGCAGTGTCTAAAAGGATGTGAGGAGAAAGAACCTTAGAGAACTAGAGAAAGGGGTTGGAAGGAAGTAAAAAGCTATTGTAATTTGGGGTTTTCACATACTATATTATCATTTTCCATGATCAGTGGCAAACTTCATTTATTTTCATTTGTAAGTTATTTGTCACTCAATGCTAAAGCTAGCATTTTTTTCCTAAGGCCCTATCCCTTGAAATATAATATGTAAAGTAGTGGCCCAAAACATAGTTCATTGGCTTTTGGAGCTCATGATATCTCTCCCCAAAATTTAGGTAAACAAGAAACCTGCTTCCTAGGCTAGCAATCATAGCCTTTTTGGTGCATGCTGATTTCAAAATCAGGCTTCATCATGAGACAGGTTGAAAGAAAACTAGATTTAGAGTCAGTAAAACTGAGATTTAAATACAGCTTCACTCCCTTACCTGAACTTGAATATAGTCATTTCCCTTGTATGAAATATTTGTATTCTAATGACATAATGAGAGGATTTGAACTAAATAATCTGTAAAGTTCTCTTTTAGTTTTAAATCAATCCTCTGATACTTATTAAAGCCAACAATAACAACATGTGAACAGACTTACATAAAGTTTCAAAGTGCATGATCATACCTCAATTATACAAGCTACAACAGGTTTAATATTTCAACTGGCATATAAGTAAAAAAAGAAAAAACTCATTTAAGAGGAGGTATGGTTCATATATGTGTCATGAAACAGAAAAGGAAGTCTTCTTGAGGAATGTTAAAGGCTTCATGGACATACATGTTCCAAGGTTTCATCCTATGCTTAAATTCCATAAAATAATATTAAGAAAAATTATAAACACTAGCTTCTCTTCTCGCTTGTAACAATCAATATTATTGCTCAAAAACTTAGCTTCTTTAAGTTCCAGAAAAGGTAAAATTTCAATACTAAAGGTTGAAAATTATCTGGGCTATTTACCAGTATCTAAATAGGGTCACCAGCATTTTCTCTCTACTCGCAGGTGGGAGGGATAATTTCAGTGAATGTGTTGCCAACGTCCATACATCCTGCTTTCTGCTCTTTTCTGAGCCTATTTGCAGCTACCCCAGAACAAAGCATCCCATCAGTTTCTCTGAGAAAAGCAATATTGGAAATGAAACTGAAACTATAAAAGGAGGTCTTGTTTGGTTTCTATTTAATTCAATTAAAAAATACTGAATAAGTGGCAGTATATTAGACAAAAACACTGCAGCACAGTCGGCTCAGAATTCCCCCTGAGTAGGGCAATATCCCTGGAATACTCTTTATTTCTCTGTCTAGAATTCAAGGAACAATGGATCCTTTACACTTCTCTATTCTATGCTCTGCTATTTCAGGCAGAGCCAGTTAGCAGAACAACAATTGAAACAGAGGGAGCTGAAAGAGGCCTTAGGTAAGGACAGCATCTTTCATCATATGCATCCTGAGAATAACTGTGTCCAGCACACTTTGGATAAATGGAGCACATGTTTCTAAGCATGCTTATTTCCTTAATGTCTTCCCATTAGACTTCCCCTTCAGCAGCCGGATTTCTACAGCTTCCTGTCAAAGATAAACAGTTCAAAAGACAAAAACTTTAATTTGTGGAATACAATAATTTGGAACTTTGTGTGGATTAGCCAATATGGAACTTGTAAAGCACCCTGAATGTTTCACAAAAATTTTAATCAATTCTGGGGTCTCTATGCTAACAATTCATGAACAATTTACCAAAAAATCATCAGACACTCACATTCAGAATATTGCCTATATTTCTACTTTAGAGATGAAGGACCAAGACAGAAGTAGTGTTTCTTGTCAGCCCCTAGAGTTCTAGAAAAAATGAGCTCCAGAAAGTGAAAGCCTCACTTTAATTTTTAAAAATTGCATACAAAAAGAATTTCACCCATAAGAATAAATAAATAAATAAATAAAACAGCCAGAACTGCAGAATCTCTTTGTCATCAAGTAAATCCTTTTAGAGGAAATTTAGCAAGCAAATGAGGCCAAATTAAAATTCAATCAGGTGACACAACAGATAGAGCATTAGATTGGAAGAAGGGAGATTCCTCTTCCTGAATTCAAATCTAATCTCAGACTGTTACTAGCTGTGTGACCCTGGGCAAGTCACTTAATTCTGTTTGCCTCAATTTCCTCATCTATAAAATGAGCTGGAGAAGGAAATGGTTAAGCACTTCAGTATCTTTGCCAAGAAAACCCCAAATAGAGTCACAAAGAAATTAGACACAACGGAAAAACAACTAAATAATGACAATAATGTTATTGTTAAAAATATTTTTTAAAATCCTTAAAAACCAAAGGTTATTAGAAATTCTGAATCTTCTTCTCCAAAGAATCAGACTATAAGCTCTCTTGGGACTAAAGTTAAGCAACATTTGCAGTGGTATCAAACACTTAACATTAATATATCATTTCCATAATCGAAGGAGCAAATCTAAGAGTTGAATGTAGTTTGCCACCTTCACAAAAATCTTTTATAGGAACTGCCATCTTACTTGCCCAATTCACCATTTCTAGGGATTTAGCCCAAAATTCCTTCATGCCTTTGAATCCCATATTATTCTAGTCCATTTCTTTCCATTAAATACTCTACATAAAATCCATCCAATGATCCAATACACACAGCCAGCCTCCCTCTTGTTCTCTCAAAACCCTGTATCATTCAGACCTTGCATTCTCACTAGATGATTCTTTTCAAGTTACACAGGATCTTGATAATGTCTTCATATGAGGAATCTGCTGTAGCCTATTTATGCTTACCATGCGTCTTTCTTTTTATCCTTTGGATTATTTGTAATTTTGAATATTCTATGATCCTGATACTTCATCACTTCACAGTCAAAGAGCATTATCAGGAAAATATTAGTGCTAAAGAAAATGGTTTGCAATCACTGAAAATATTGTCCAATTTTCCAAATGTAATCCATTTCATCTCCTCAATTCAATGCAACAAAAATATACTAAATGCCTACTACATTTAGGGAATTATGCTAGTCTTTGGGGGACAGATCATCCATCTATAGTTTCTGTACAGAATGGACTAATTCACAGACTGTCCGTTTAGCTACATGTCAGAGTGTGCACTCTGTGGACTTTCTATCCATTTTTGTTTTATAATTGGTAGAACAAGTTCTTTCTCACTTTATAGAGTTCTGAGGGTTGATGAAATTGGTGTTATGTCAGATGCAAAAAGAAGCATCAGAAAATCTTACCATCAAAGAGCAATATTTACCTTGTTTAGACTCTGCACAGAAAAGCTTCCATAGTATTCACCAATACTCTAGATGAATATCTGTCTCCCTTCTTTGACACCTCATTTATTGTCCATAACTAGTGAATTGATGAATGAAGTTATCTCCAGAGTCATTTCTATCATACAGCATTATCTATTTTTTAATGTGTGTTCAGGGGAGATACTCTGTTTGGAGTGAGCCTTCAGAGCTGTATTTCTAAAAACCAATATGCAACAAACAAATGGGATATTCTCCATGGCTCCCCTTCCCTTGTAAAAGCACAAAGGGGGTAATCTACTATTAAAAATTATGCACAAACGCTTGCCTTTGGAGAATTGTCTGCTAAATGGTTAGTGTCAGCATATCAACAGGAAATGATATTTATTACTGAGTACTTGGCTCTAAACTTCAGAGCTACAGTTGTAATGGCCACATGGACAATTCAAAGATACCATCCTTTGTGATCACAAAAAAACAAAAACAAAAACACTGAGACTTACTCCCACTGAAACTTGACCTTCATGTGTGTCACAGAGACTAACATTTTCAGTGATACTGCCAAAGAATTTAAGCAACTCAATTGTTAATTGATTGGTGCTTTAGTAAATTCCCACTTTCTATCATATAACATGGGTTAACACACTCAAGGGACAAGGTGACCAGAAACCATGAAAATTCCATCTGTGTCTGATCCAAGAAACACAATTTCTCAAGATTATGATGAATTAAAGGCAGAGGAGAGAAGAATTCCTTTCAGGGGTCTCTTCATCATTGACAAGGAGGGGATGGTTCCCTAACTCCTTATCAGTGACCTTCTGTGGGTAAGCCATTGTGCTCAGTCCAGACCTTCCTGTTCTAAGACATGTATGGTGAAGGGTCTCCAGATGGCAGGAAACCTGGAAATGATACAATCAACAGATGTCCAGAATGGCTAACTCACACAATAGACTGAGAGATTGAGAGTCAAGGGGATCTGAGTTCAAATCTTACTCCGCTTAACCTGTTTGTTTCTGTTCATTCATCTACAAACTAGACATTATAATAGCACCTACCTCCCAGGGTTGTTGTGAGAATTAACTGAGTTAACATATATATATATATATAAATATAAAGTATTTTGCAAACTTCAAGTGCTATGTAAATCTAGCCAATATCTTATTTCTGCTAGCTGCTCTCTGCTAGATACCACTGTGGCTACAGATTTAGATGGTCATTCTGGTGTAAAAAACAAATGTTCAATACCTTTCAACTCCACTGCCTCAGTAGCATGAGCCAAGACATTGTGATAATTGAAATTCTTCCTTCCTCAGGGCAACATCCTGATAGGTAGGTAAGTAAGATTGCAGTTGTCACTCTCCCTTTCTAATGACCAAATGCTGTATTAATGTTTGTACATTAACATGGCCTTGGGTCTCAAGTCCATATGCTGTTTATTTTTGTAAGTTCTAGTAAACTCATTCAAAGAAAAACAATAACAAAAGTGTGATTTTTTTTCCTTTCATCACAGAAGATTTGAGGTCTTTTTATACCATTCTAATAGATATGATAGAGCGAGAAAAGTAGGCATATAGGTCAGTGGTAATTATGTTAAAAATAGAAAACACAAACTGGGACAACCTCATTTGTTCAATATTTGTTCAGTATCATTACTGACTTTTCACAAGCATGAAAAAGAGCAACAAAATTTCACAAAAAAAAAAATTCACAACACTCTAGATGATCATTTTAGATAAGAAGTAAAATAGAAATGCATAAAAGCACAGAATTCAGTTCTATAAATTTAGTTCTCCAATTTTACTGGAGTGGTTTGCCATTTCCTTCTTCAGTTCATTTTGCAGATAAGGAAACCAAGCCAATAGGATTAAGTCCTAGGTCTCGCCAGCTAGTATGTGATTTGAACTCAGGAAGGTGCATCTTCCTAACTCCACTGCTCTTTGCATTGTACCTAGCTGTTCCACAAATCACATAAAGTCATGAAATAAAGCTGGGATTTGAATCCAGGTCAACTATATCCAGGTTAACTACTGCTTAAAAAATACACAATACTATATTATATAAATCTGATAGGAAAGCAAATAAGAATATAGATTTTAGGAACTTTTTTTGCTTAAGGCTACTTTAACAAGTCTCCCAACACAAAAAATACATAAAGAAAGGAAAGACAACTTCCATCTATAAAACATCTTTTTCAGTCTTTATGTTTGGTGAAATTTATCTTCTAAAATGTCCCTTAAAGTCAGAATTGTTTCAGAAGATCTCTCAGAAAAACTCTCAGGCTTTTTCTCAAATCATACTAATGAGTTTTCAAAATGAATGTGCCATTGAAGGAATGACCAAAGGTGGAATGACAGGCTTCTGTGACCATGCTAGGAGATTCTGCTTTCTGCAGTATCAGTTACTGTAACTCAGAGACCTCAGGGTGTTACCTAGTCTACAGCTAGATTACAATGTGTGGTCTGATGCCATCAGATATCACAAGCTAAGCAGGGTTATTATGAGGGCAAAGGGATGTCCCTACCCTGCTAACACAGCACCCACCAAGTGGTTGTAAGAATAAAGCTAATTCTGTATTAAAAAAAAAAAAAAAAAAACCAACACCCCAACAGATGGTGCTGAAATGCTTGAAACATCACATCACAAATGAGATTATACATACTCAGATACTTTAAGGAAGAAGGGGAAGTCAAGGGAAGGCCAAAGTCTGAGATTCTTTTCTGCATGGGTAAACTCGCTAACTTCTTCATTTTTTACTATAAAAAATGTGGGTTCGTTTTGTGATACTGTTTTCCATGAAGCTATTCTTGCTTGACACCTTAAGGCTGAAGTTTTCTATCTCTCTCTGAAATCTCATGTCTTATGCCTTTTTTGTGTACTTACATATGCAAATAAATGTAAAATAGAAGATTATATAAAATTATTATTCTTAAAGTCCTTGAGAGAAGGGTTTGTCACTAACTTACTTCAGTATATCCCTTGGTGTCCCACACAGTGCTTTCCATATAGGAGAGAAGGACCTGGATTTATGATTTTATTGGTATAGGGATCGTTTAGATGAGGATCCTCTAGCAAAGTAGGTCAGCACCTTCTCTAAAATTTATAATCTTAAAGAGTTACCCAGAATACTGAGAGATTAAGTGATTTGTCCCACAGACAGAATATGTTCAAGCCAGGGCTTGAACCTAGCTACCTCTCTTATCTAGTATATCATAGTGCCCGGCACATGGCAGACACTTAATAATAAATGAAAGAATGAATTTCAAGTAATGAAAATGTTCTACTATTTCTCTCTTAAATTAACTTCACAGGAGGTAATCTGAAGCTTCTTATTAATTTTAATTTAAAAAGAATGAATGAAAGAATAAATTTCAAGTAATGAAAATGTTATATTTTTTTCTTAAATTCACTTCACAGGAGATAATAAGAGTGTTTGTTAATTTTATTTTTTTAAGAGTTCCATTAACCCAACAATGTAAGCATTTTATATTAACAGTAATGAAAGAAAATCATAAAGAATCATCTTGACAAATCTTCTCCCAGCTGGTCTGTTTCTGGTTTAAAAGCAACAATGTAGATTTAAACAAAGAAGGTCAAGTAGAGTTATTTTAGTCCTAAGCCTCAAGTCAAGATGAGATTTTAAAATTTGACATGAAAAACACTTTTAAGTATTTTGCTTTTAATTAGAGTTCCAGTATTTATCTAGAACAGACACAAACCCTCAAATCAACAATGAAATCAGAGCCTGACTACACAGGTAGTAGGATCTTTAGAGGTAAATGGGAAATGGGAGTCAAATTAAAATTAAACAAGATAAAGAATTAAATTGGATAAAGGGGCGAAACCAGATAAAAGCATTAAAAAACAAGCAAAAGTCCATGAAGATGATCCACTTCTAAAATGAACATATGATAAAATGTTACTATTTCTAGTGCAATCCAGGTAATATAAAATAAGAATAAAATGCAATAAAAATAAACAGAACAAGAAGACTGGGGAAAAAATGATCTAAGTAAGAAACAACGAAAGTGAACAGAATATAGGAAAATGGATAGTGGCAAATACAAGCATAGGAGAAAGAAGGATTTCCCAAATGGATGTTTCAACCCTCATTTATTCACCAAGTATTTATTTAGGCTAAAAATGCATATGCCACATTCTCTGCCCACAGAGTTCCTGCCCACCAGTTAACATATAGTAAATTGGTTTCATTTATTCAAACATTTATATATAAATTATATAAAGATAAATTAAATAAACATTAGTGGAGACAGAAAAGAAGTATAAGATGATTTGATTTCATTCAATCAAATATTTTTATATAAATATATATATGTGTATATACACACACATACACATATATGTATTACATAAATACTGGTAGAGACAGAAAAGAAGTGTAAGATAATTGTCTCTGCCCTTTAGAAGCTTACAGTCTTCTTAAATGGAATTACACACAAAACTGTTAAGGAATGATGAAAAACAATTTAATAATAAATATTTCTCAGATGCCTACTGTGAGTAGAACAGCACCAGGTGGAAGGAAATTGCAAATAGCTACAATGTAATAGTACTCCAGAGGAAAGAGAGCTCAATCTGGGTCAATGTGTTTTGCCTCTAGAAAGCCTTTCCTCTAAATACTCCACTAAAGGCTGCACAGAGGTGGAAGATTCTACCAAAATAGAAGCATTTGAATCAAGGAAATAATAAGTTCCCAACATGACCTAGATCCTACATATCAAGAAATAACCTCTGACATGAGAATATAAAGAACTGTTTAATGTATTAGTCTACCTGCCATCTGGGGGAAAGGGTGGGGGGAAAGAGGGGAAAAGTTGGAACAAAAGGTTTGGCAATTGTCAATGCCAAAAAATTACTCATGCATATATTTTGTAAATAAAAAGCTATTAAAAAAATAAATAAATAAAGAACTGTTTAATGCTATATATGACCATGCACAAATCCTGGGAAATACACAGAAAAAATTCAATTTATGCTGCTGCTTTTATATGGACTCAAGTGTTTAGAAAGCTGTGATGGAATTGGCTAAAATATTTGTTGTTCATTTGTTAAGTCATTCTGAGTCTTTATGACACTATATGGAATTTTCTTGGCAAAGGTAGCAGAGTAGTTTGCTGTTTCCTTCTCCAGATCATTTTACAAAGAGGAAACTGAGGCAAACAGTGTTAAGTTGTTGGGACCCTGGATCTCTTAGAATCAGTCGGAGTCAGGATAAGCAAAAGTCTTTATTCTTGCTCTTATGCAGTCATGGTCAAGGGATTAAATCTAGCAATCTCCACACCTCCTTTCTCTCTCTCCACCGCCAGGAGAATGAATCAATCTCCTCCTCCTACTCCACCCACTGATGTCACTTCCCCTTCTTTGTCCACACCCACCGATCCAGTCAGCACAGAATAGGTGGGAAGGATCATTCTTCAAACATGTTAATAGAGAATTTTCCAATTGGTGATTAGTCTCACGTGCTCCATTATCCAAGTGCATTTGCTCAGTTCTAGCCCTTTACATTAAGTGACTTGCCCAAGGTCACATACCTCCTAAGTATATGAGGCCACATTTGAACTCAAGTCCTCCAGACGACAGGACCAATGCTCTATCTATTGTACCATTGAGTTCCCCCACTGTAAAGGGCTAGAACTGAGCAATGCACTTGGATAATGAAGCACGTGAGACTAATTGCCAATTGGAGAGTTCCCTATTAACTTGTTTGAAGATTGACCCTCCCCAGCTGTTCTGTGCTGACTTGATTGGTGGGACAAAGAGGGGAAAGTGATGTGTGTGGGAGGAGTAGGAGGAAGAAGAGGAATGGAGAGGCCAATGCTGAGTCAGTCTCTCCTGGCGTTTGAGGGAGGAAGGTGTCTGTGAGGTAGCTAGGCCTAACCCCCTGACCTTGACTGTAAAAGATCAAGAATAAAGACGTTTAGTGATCCTATCTCCGGCTGATTTCTGGGAAGACAGAGTTCCAGCATTTGGTGTCCAAACGTGGGGCTGGCACCCTACTTCCACCGAAGTCCTCCGGTGACCAGGAGATTAGGTGAGTATTCTAATAGAAATAAGGAACTTACCTTGTTAAGACTAAACCAATCTCTTATAGCTGAGATGGGGCAGGTGTTAGCTAAAAACATTCCCTCAGCCTCAGACGACCCAGATACAGACCCTGCTCCTGCTCCAGCCTCCCCTAATATAAATGCTATAAAGGATATAACTAAGATAATTGACCAGAAGAGTTTACTTGTAACCAGCCCACAAATGGATAATCTTTTAAACTCATTGAAACTCACGTCCCCTTGGTTCTTAAAGGAAGAAAACTAAGCATAGATAGCTGGAAGCTAGTGGGACTTGAAATGAAAGAATTTTACGCCAAAAAATGGGCCTTATTCAATTACCGCAGAGGTATTTTGTCTATATAACAAGTGATTTAATTAGACTTAAGCTATAGAGCAAGTTATAGAAGGAAAAGTTCTAAAATTGAACAGAGGAGGAAGTGTGAGGAACAAAAGATAGAAAATAATCAAACTCAAGGCCTTGCCAGAGGACAAGCTGATTTGAATTTGGAATCAGGGTGTGTTGACTCTTGATTGTCCTGAAGAAATTTCAACCCCTCCTACAGAGCAGATTATTGATCAGCCCACATCAACTCCACCTTCAGGGACGGACGGATGGAGGGAGGGAGGAGGAGGAGTGGGAGGGGCGGTAACATCATCAGCACCTACCCCAGCAATCACCAACCCCCATAACTAGATTACAGAAAGGGCTTATTGAAGCAATTGAAAATGGAAGAGAAATAGATAATGATTTCAAACTTCATATTTTTCCCGTGATTCAACAGCATAATTCTGCAGGTTAAGAAAGTAGAAAATATGCTCCTTTTAATATGGATGTCCTTAAAGACCTGAAAAAAGCTTGCACTCTCTTTGGGGCTACATCAGATTATATTAAGATGTTAATACACAATTTGCTTATGAAACCTTAACCCCTAGTGACTGGAAAATCATTGCAAAGTTGTGCTTAGAACCTGGACAAAATTTGTGGTTTTCTGAATATAGTGAGCTCTGTAGGATTCAAGCCCAACAAAATAGTCAAAGTGGAGTTAATACTTCAATCACCTGTGACCTACTAACAGGAGTAGGTTCTTAAGATGCTTCAGTACAGATTAATTACTCCATAATAGCATTTGAGCAAATTGCTGCTGCTGCTGCTATCAAAGCATGGGCTTCTCTCCCCAGTAAAAACTACAAAGGTGAGACGTACAAAAAAATTGCACAAGGACCAAATGAACCTTTTGCTGATTTTGTGGCACGTTTGCAGACAGCTGTCACACGGACTAATGGTGAAAATGAAGTAACAGACACTTTGGTGAGGCAACTTGCTAGAGACAATGCCAATGAGGTTTGTAGAAGGATTATATTAGGACTACAGAGGGATGCTCCTTTAGAGGAGATCATAAGATGCTGTGCCACAGTGGGCAAATACCTTTTATAGATACAGACTTCCCAAGATCCCAACATAGGAAGACAGGGTCCCTTTTGGCAAGGGACTTCCAGAGAGACTCGTCAATGCTTTCAATGCGGTAAAGTAGGCCATCTGCAAGCTCAATGTTGGCATAGAGACAGAGGGAGAAAACAGGCTGGGAGAACAAGACCCAAAACCCCATGTCCAAAATGCAACAGAGGACTCCATTGGGCATCAGAATGTAGACTGATTCAGGGAAACGGGATGAGGGGCCCAGCTCCAGGGCCCCAGGCAAAAAACGCTTGGGGCATGATGGCAACCAGTGCTACACCCGGAGAGTGCCTCCAAGTCCAATACCCAGACATGACCAATCAGCCAGGAAGCCATCTGAGGGGAGAAAGGGATTACACAATCAGTCAGCCAGGAAGCAACATGATGGGAGAAAGGAACTACAATTAGGGAGGATAGAGTTGTATGCAGCTGGGACAACTGAGATACCCCCTGGAGAGGTGAAATCTGTTCCTCTCCAGCCTATGGATCCCTTGCCTCCAGGCAGAGTAGGCTTGACCATTTCACCTCCTGAGAGTACTTATAAGACAGTGTTCATTCATACACTGATGTGGGAAACTAGGGCATGTGTAGATAATATCCTAGTCACTAACACAGATAGACAATGTGTGACTTATCAACCAGGGAAAGTAGTAGCATCAGGTTTATTGATACAGACCCCTAATAAGCAACCTGGTGACAGTCACCCATGTTCTGACTCCAAGCAGAAAAACCCAGGAATATACTGGACAGCAGCTGTGACAGCTGACCGACCTATGCTCACCATCTATATAAATGGCATAGCATTAGAAGGACTGGTGGACACAGGTGCAGATCGCACAGTCATTAGATGCCAACAAGCCGTATTTGCCTTGTCCATCGGAGAAAGACAGAGCAGACCCTTGAAACGAAGGAGAAAACCCAAGAAACATCAGGTGGTTCCATTGCTGACTGTGCCCACCACTGAAAGAACCTGGCGTTTGACTCATGGACATCAAAAATTGTTGGACTTAAAAATCCTCAGGAATCATTGGATTCTCTGAGGCATCATAAGACTGTTGCAGGACTTCAAAACCTGTAGGGATCATTGGATTCCCTAACACGTGAAGCAATGGACAATAGATTGGTTTTGGACTATCTCTTGGCTGCTGAAGAAGGCATATGTGTGACTGATGTTTACATACCCTCCTTCTAGGACTTCTGGAAATCTTTTATAAAACCGTGTTGATTTATATTGTTTGTTATATCACTCCTTGCATGTACAATTCCTGTTTGTTACACCACATTGAGTCTGCACTGACTATGGGGAGAGTCACCACTAATAGCCTCTGTGTTATTGTTATGTGCTTGTGTAATACCTCCCATGCTGATGGGTTTGTGCATACTTGTCTCTAATAAGGCCCTTCAACCCAGAAACCCACTAGCAAATCCCCACTTCTCTTTGGTGCTTTTCATCTCCCTTCCTGAGAAGTCAGGGATGGCGCGACCACCTGTGGTCTAAAACAAAAGAAAGCGGGAGATGTAAAGGGCTAAAACTGAGCAAATGCACTTGGATAATGAAGCACGTGAGACTAATTTCCAATTGGACAGTTCCCTATTAACTTGTTTGAAGGTTGACCTTCCCCACCTATTCTGTGTTGACTTGATTGGTGGGACAAAGAGAGGGAAGTGACGTGTGTGGGAGGAGTAGGAGGAGAAGAGGAATGGAGATGCTGATGCTGACTCACTCTCTCCTGGCGTTTGAGGGAGGAAGGTGTGTGTGAGATTGTTAAACCTAACCCCCTGACCTTGACCGTAAAAGATGAAGAATAAAGACTTTTAGTGATCCTGACTCCGGCTGATTTCTGCTATTAATAATTTTAAAAGTAACATTCTCTATCACCAGTTCTATTTCTTTTTTTATAGCCTCTTCTACTACTTCTACCACCCTCCTTCAGGTGGGTATACCGAAGGTCTGACCTTAGTGCTCTTTCCTACTTTTCTCTCTGAGTAATCTTATTCATTCCCATTCTTTCCACATGCCCCTGAAGGCAACGCCAAAGAGACAGCATAGGTGCACCATCACTTGGAACCAGGAGACCTGTTAACAATATACCTTAGACACTTAGGATCTATATATAATCATGGGTAAATCATAATCTCTCAGAGCCTCATTTTTCTCACAAGTCAGATAAAAATTGGTTGTTTGTCCTTTGTTCTCAAAGGAGGACCATGACCTCAGGGAACTGATACCATGATATGCAAGTCAATTGGAGGGAAGGCTGTGCAAGGTCACCTGCCTCACTTAACCCTTCAGGGCCCTCTGAGTCCAGTGGCCAGATATAGAGCAGGATGACTGGAGATGGTCCCGGTGCAATGGGACACCTTGGTCTTTTTAAGTTAAGATCTTCAACAGGTCTCAATCTGACTGAGGCTTCACTCATTCAGTGATTAAGGCTAGGTAGCAATTGAGGCAAAGAATCTCCTTTTTGACCTAATCAAAAAAAAAAAAAAAAAATCTAAATCAGTATGGGAAGGGAAGAACTGAGGTCAAAGCTGCAAAAAAAAAAAAAAAAATTGTAGTACTTTAACAACTTTCATAGATTGGTTAGGAAAGATTGGTAAGGAAAGAAAGCACTTTAGAATTCTTTCAAGTTATACATAAATGTGCATTGTTATTATTATTAATGGCCTTCATGAATATACAGGAAAATGGGGGAGAATTCTTCTCCCATATGCTTTAACTTAGGGAACTAAGAAAGAAAGGGATAATAAAATGATCTCTCCATCTTCACACAGAATCATCATTATCATCATAAAGTGTTTGACATTTTAAAAATCTGCAAAACATTTAAATTAAGTTCTTTCATTTCAGTCTCACAAGAAATCTATGGGGTGAATATAATAGATACATTATACCCATTTTATAGGTGAGTATCCTGAGGTTAAGTGATTTATCCATGGTTACCCAACTATGAAGGTGTGGGATTCAAATCCTAGGTTGTTCTGTCTCCAAATTCAGCATCTTCTCCAAAATTTTGAAATCTCTTGTTTCCAAGCAGTCTTATCGCTTTTCTTTGCAATCCTTTCCCTCCTCAAACTCCCCCAGCACCTACCATACCAAGTAGAAGGAAGAATGGGAAAGATCAATCATTCCAGTTATAAATATGCCATTCTGTGTAGTCATAAGAGGAGAATTCAATTTAACAAATATTTTTCAAATGGCTTCTAGGTGAGGGCAATGGGCTGAGCTCCCGGGGGATATAAACACATACATTAGAAATGTCCTCCAAGACATCTACACAGTTCTGAATAAAATTGCCCTATGAATGGTTCAAATGCTAAGAGAAATTTGGGCATATGGTGATAAAAGCAATTATAAGAAGATAAATCTGCTTAAGTCTTTTTTCTAATGTCAGCAATTGGTTCAACATAAATAGAATGCTTTAAAAAAATGATGTTAAACAGAAGCTGGCCCTTTCCTACCTTCCTATAATATTCTCCTCCTCTATACACAATCCAGTGACACTGGCCTACATGCTGCTGTTGTTGCTCACAAGCATTTTCACTGGCTATGCTCTGTTGCCTAGAATTTTCTCCCTCTTTATCTAAGCTTCTTAGCCAAAATTACAAGTTTAGAAAGAAGCCTTTCCCAGTGTTTAATGTTTATGTTAATGTTAATACTCTGAAAGTATCTCAAATTTATTTTATATGTATCTTATTTGTACCTTAGGTTCGCATATACTCTTCCTCTTATATTAGACTGTGAGTACCCTGAGGATCCTTTCTACATATCCCCAATGCTTAGCATAGTATTGGGCACACAAAAGGAACTTAATAAATGCTTGTTGGCTTAATTTCTGGAGCAATTACCATTGTATCATAGAACAATGAATCAATCAATCAACAGGCACCGCCCTATTTTTCCGACAATCAATTACAATGGGATTCTGTCAAATTAAGATGACTATTTAATCATGATATATTAATGAGATTTTTGTGATATAGCCTGATGGAATGATGATGCTATGTTGGGTATGTTTGTCATTAACACATGAAAAAGCAGTTCAAGTCAACCTACACTAGCATAGGTCAGAAGGGACTCCTTAAAATACAAAATTTAGGTTTTTAAGTAGAAGCTGGAAAGGAGTGAGGGAGGGGAAGTAGACAAGGTGAAGAGAAACACTTGTAAGGATTCAAAACAAAAAAATTCTGTGAAATCAGGAAAGAGGAAGCTTTCTTTGGCAATAAATAAGTGGTGTTAGTGTGTAAAAGGAGACCTGACAACCTTGCAACAAAATATAAAAGTTGGGATTTATCTTTGTTGAAAGAAAGATAACTGACAGATTACAAGAGAAGAGTCAACTTGGCAAGAATACAATTCAGCAAGGATAAACTTTTAAAATGTAGCAGATGGCAGAGGTGAGAAGAGAGACACAGAGGACAATTTTATCTCTAAGGACAGTACATATTGTGATAATGGAATAGTTATTATTTATTCAACTCCATCCTATCGAGTTTTCCAGATAATCTTGGATTTGCTGCAGGAAGTGACTATAATCTGATGCAATTTCTGACTGTTAGACTATAAACTCCTTGAGAGCAAGGCCTAAGATCTTTATATCTGTCTCCCCATTAGCTTTCAAGTTGTTTGCATTTAATAAATGTTTGCTGAATTGAATTTGAAATGCAGATGGAAGCCAGACGCTGAAAAAAAAAAAAAAATTCAGAATATACAGAAGAAATTTTCAGTGACTAGGGACATGATATAATGTCTATTATGAACTTCTAGACAAAGAAAGACATCTGTGCATTTTCAAAAAATAACTAAATTAACTCAGAACAGCCCCAAGACCAGCCATTTGCTATACCAGCAAAAAGAAGGAAGGGGAAGGAAAGACAGAGGAAAAGAGAAAGAAACAGAGAAAGATGAGAAAAAGGAAGAGAGAAAAGGGAAGGAAAGGCAGAAAAATAGGAGAGGGAGGGAGAAGAGAAGAGAAGGGAAGAAGAGAGAGAAGGAACAAGGGATTGGGGGGAGGAAATGAGAGGGAGGAAAGGAAAGGAGGGAAGGTAAAAAAAGGGAAGGAAAGGGAAAGGAAGGGAAGGGAAGAAGAAAGGGAAGAGGAGGGGGAAAGGAAGAGGGAAGGGAAGGAAAATAAAGAAGGAAGGAATGGAAGGAGGTCAAGAAAGATATGGGGAAGGAAGAAAAGGAAGGAGGAAGAAAAAAGGGGGAGAAGAAGGAAGGGAGGAAGGCTCAATTATGCAATTTCTTTTACGCAACTTGTACATCTCTCAAAAGACATATGCATAAAATGTCAAAAACAAGTTCCTGGTTATCATACAGAAAACACCTCATATCTTCAACAGAGGACAGTCATAAGCCATAAGGTAAAAAGTATAAAACCAAAGAACTTATCTACCCAAATGAAGTAGCTACACAATCTATTGTATAATATTCCATATTCTGTAGATCAGTTGTATCCAAAAGGAATTTCTGTTGTTCAATAAACTAGAGCCATTCAATCACTTAACACCAGTCAATAAATGTGGAAATATACATAAAAGAACTGAACATGTTTGACATATATTGGATGACTTGTTGTCAAGAAAAGGGGGTATGGGGAAGGGAGGAAGATAAATTTGGAACAAAAAGTTTTGCAAGAGTGGATGTTGAAAACTATTCGCATATTTTGAAAATAAAAGCTACTATTTAAAAAATTAAAATATTTAAATAAAACATTAGTCAAATATGGCACAGAAAAAGAAGAGGAAGAAGACCACAAAAGAGTTAAACTCACAGAATGGTCAGGGTTGGAAGGCAGTTTCAATTTCACAGATGGAAACTCAGATCTAGAGAGATCATATAACAAGTAAAAGAGGCAGGGCTAGAACCCAGATCAGTGACTTCTTCTATATTTTATTGTATGAATCTGATGCAGTCAATGATCATGTTAGGATGCTGGCAGAGTCAGGCAAAAATCTACTTATTGGACACTATTTCATTAGCACTGCAGAGATTACCCTCTGGAGCATCTATGTGACAGAAGTTAGGCAGTTAGTTACCAATTTGCTAACAGCAACCACATTAGACCTGAAAAGTAAACCATTGAAGCTCTAGTCTCTGATTTAATTCAAGGCTGAAACTGAATTTAAAACTATTAATTTTGAAATATATTTATATTTTCACAGGTGTTAGCCCAAGACAGTTTGGCCCCATGACACACCAGAAGCATCACTCTCCTGTCTTCACACACTAAAGCAGATGGACTAGAAAGCATGCTATGCTGACAGCTGTTGCCTAAATATTTAGATAACCATCAAACTTTCTCACTCTGACTGCCAAAATTTATCTACAAATTGTTAGTATATCATGTCACAAAGGGGCATGAAGACAAAGTAACATTCCCTGTACTAACAATTTATAAGGGGTGGGAGTCCAATCTTCAAGAAACTTACAATCTAGTAGGAAGATACGACACATAAAAATAAGTTTACTACAAGGAAGAATATATTATTTGAAAAAGAAAAATTTAGGCACTATGAAAAGTCATTATATATAGTCTGAGGAAGGGAAAAATCAACAATATATGCCTAATAAGGACACTAGGGGAAACAAATTGAAAAATCAAGAAGGGTTTCACAGAGGAAACAGTACTGGTGCTAGAGCTTCTGTTTCCATAGGACTCTAATAGACTGAAATGGAAGAGAAGGCTTTTAAAGATGGAATAAGAACACTTCAGTCTGAATAGATAGAGTACCAAAGGAGATATTATAGGGGAAAGAGTAGTATCAGATAAGTTTTGAATATGTTGGTACAGACATGGTGTGACTCTTTCTGAGGGTAGATGGTTCTCTTCGTCACAAGATCATTGGAACTGGCCTAAATCATCTCAAAAAATATTTTTAATTTCTTTCTATGCGTGCACATAAAGCTGTAGTTTAAAAAAGTTCAGCTTTTTATCATTTGCCCTACACACCACAGTCACTGATGGGGGAAAGAGAAAAAAAACATCCTTCACAAACTCCAAATTCAACACTTTTGTAACAAAGAAAAAGAATTAAGCAAGAATATTTGATAAGCACCTATTTCTGAAAGGATATACAACATTTACTCTGGTAAATTCCTTGCTTCCCTGATGAGGCAGGAGATGTGTTACATTATCAGTTTTCTTGAAAAAAAAAAAAAAATTGTTTTTTTCAGATACCTAAAGTTTGCCTTCCTTTTAGTGATGTTTTCATTGACCTTGTTGTAGTCATTATGTTTACTGTTATTTTAATCTTCATCAGTTCAAATAAGCTTTCCCAAGGGTCAGAAGTAGGATGTTGAACTCAGGTCTCCTTGACTTCAAGGACATCTGCAAGGAGATGCCATACCTTTCTTTTTCATTTTTTATTGTACAATAATATTCTATTATATTCACTCTCATACTCTCATTCACTCCCTACTGAAACTTGAAAGGAATTAGTGGGAGACAACTTTGACTGCAATTCTGAAATGGCATAGGGTTCTTATAAGCCTTCAAGTATTATTAAACTACATTTGGTTTTTTGGTTTTTATTTTTTTCCTGAGGCTGGGGTTAAGTGACTTGCCCAGGGTCACATAGCTAGGAAGTGTTAAGTGTCTGAGACAGATTTGAACTCGGGTACTCCTGAATTTGGGGCTGGTGCTCTATCCACTGCGCCACCTAGCTGCCCCCTACATTTGGTTTTCCTAATAATGGCAGACAGAGCACTGGATTCAGAAGCAGAATGTCTATATGTGTGTGTGTATATATGCATGTTTATATATATATATGTATGCATATGTGTGTATATAAATGTAACTATAGTGACCTTGATTTCAATTTTTTAAACTTCAGTTTCTATAACTTAAATTGGGTTTATGCTATCTTACTTATTACAGGGTTATGAGAAAACCATTTTGTAAACCTTAAATCATTACATAAATGTGAACTATGATTATAGTGAATTATTGTTATGTCTTTTATATTATTTATCAGTTTCTACTCGCATGATTTGCCCATGACTGTCCTTCATACCCAAGTAAAGTTAGCTTGAATCCTTCTACCTGTTTTTAAGTTGCTATTAGCCCCTCTTTACCTCCAAATTTATCCATATAAATATTATTCTACTTCCAACAGTATACAGATTCCTGCTATAAATGTATAGTACATTTAATAAATAAATGCATAAATAGCTTATCTGATCTGTCATTTCTCCAGTCTTGTCCCAGATACATCCAAGCTCTAACCCCAGTACTCTAAAGTCCCTTGACCTATCTGTGTCAAGGAACTCTTTAATTTTATAAATCAAAGAAATGCCAAGGGAAGTGTATCTGGAATTCCCTATTCTAATGAAATGACAGTTCTAGCCCCATTATTTCCCATTTCTCATATTAATTTGATCACAGGATACTTTTGGGCTTGAAACATACTAGTCAAGAAACTGAGTTAGAGGTATAGAATATGGGAAAAGGAAAGAAATAAGCTTTTATTAAGATCCTACTATATGCCAGACAGTATTAAGCAATGAACAAATATTACCTCATTTGATTCACAACAGCCAAGGTAGGTGCTATTATTGTCCTCATTTATGGGTGAGCAAAGAGACAAAGGTTAATTAACCAACCCAGAGTCACACAGCTAATAAACATTTGAGGTTGCATTTTAACTTGGCTCTTTTTAATTCCAGGCTTAGCTCTCTACCCACCAAGCAATCTAGTTGTCTCTAATGTAGGAAATAAAATAAGGGAGTTGGAAAAATTAGACATTGTTTTCAAAATGAAAATTACTATATATAATAAACATTAATTTTTTTAATTTCAAATTTAATATTTTAGGGAAGAAAATATTACTGATATGAAATGTCATAGTTTCTTCAGAACACATCTTGAAAAATATTGATATATAATAGATGGAGGTAGGGAAGAAGAGAGAGTAAAGTAAATATAAGAATTATTACCCATAGCAGAAAGAACCATAATCTAAGAACCAGGAAATTTAGATTCTAATTATTCTAACTCCACCACTAAAAATCGTTTTTTCTCTTTTTTTAACTTTTTTATTTCAAAATGTATGCACAGATAGTTTTCAATTCACCCTTGCAAAACTCTGTGATCCAAATTTTTTCTCCCTCCCTTATCCCCCTCCCCTAGTCAGCAAGTGATCCAATATATGTTAAATATGTGCAATTTTCTCTATACATATTTCTACATTTATCATGCTGAACAAGAAAAGTCAAATCAAAAAGGAAAAAAATGACAGAGAAAACAAAAAGCAAGCAAATAACCAAAAAAGTGAAAATATTATGTTGTGATCCATATTCAGTCCTCTTTCTGGATGCACATGGCTCTCTCCAACACAAGTCTATTGGAACTGGCCTGAATTATCTCTGTTGGAAAGAGTTACGTCCATCAGAATTGATCATCACAATCTTCTTGTTGCTGTACCACCAAAAATGTATGGATCATACATATATACATAATCTCTATGGACTTAGTTTACTTAACTATAAAATGGACAATATAAACTCTAAAATTACCTAAGACCTATTTATAAATATGGAAATGAAAATGAAAGTAATTCATTGATTTACCCAATGTCACACAACTAATAAGTAATAGAGTTGGGACTTCAGCCTAGGTTCTGACCACAAGTCCAATGTCATCTATACAATATTTTCCCAAATATACTGCCTTGAAACTTATTCAGATGGTTAATTCTGTGTTCCACCCACTTCCTTGTCTCATTGTCCTACCCATTCTCTTATAAATTGACAGTGTGAAAGAAATATTTCTTTCACTTGTAAATATTATTCACCAAGGGATAAGAATGGTTTCATTTATTGCTGATTTTTTTGTTTGCTTTATTTATAGGGCATTCGCTAACATTTTACTCAGATGCCTCCTTGTGGGTGTGTTCAATTCCATTCATGTGTATTCAAAGACATACCATGTAAGCATCACTTCTGGTATGACCCTCCATTAAAATATTCTTTAGGCGTTTCCCATGACCCAGAGGTTCCACCTCATTTCCTGTTTTGTTTTATTTATTTATTTTTAAGATATGTCAAAGTCACTTAACCCCAATTGCCTCAGCAAAAAAAAAACAAACAACAACAACAAAAAAGTCAATTAGCTCTTTCTCTCCTCACCTGGGTCTACTGATCTCCATTTCAAATCTCACTTTCCATTGTCTCCAATCACTAAGTGTCTAGTGCACACATGTTGTCACCTACGGCTATCATCCAAGTTCCTTGATGGTAGAGATCTTGTTTTTGCCTTTCTTTGGGTCCCTAGTCCTGGGTATGATTCCTGGCACAAAAGCAAGGTGCTTGTTGAGTGACTGACTGACAGGTCCTGCCAAGAAAACCTTCAGGAACAGACCTGGCACTGAACAGCTAAGCTAAATTTAGAAACTATAATAAATCTGGTTACCCAAGTGACAGTTTGTTTTGGCTAAAGCAACTTATAGATCTTTCAGTTCTAGAGCCAATCAACTAGAATTGGCTAAGAATACAAATACGGAGTGATTTCCTAACCTCAAAGAGTTTACATTCTCATAGCAAGATATCTCACAAATAAGAAAGTAGTGGCTAGAGAAGGGAGTTCTAATCTGAGTAGCCACAGGAACCAAGCACAGCCAATAAGTCAGCCCTTTCCGGTACCAATAATAATTCTGATCTGATTATTGATTGGTCTGTATGGATGAAATCACAGATTCCTTAAGTAATGAAGCTAAGACAAGAAAACATTTTAAAATGAACTTTAATAGTTATAATCTGGTCACACACACACACACACACACACACACACATATATATATATATATATATATATATATATGAAACCCTAAATAAAATGGAAACAATTTTGGGGTGGACTGAAGAGTAGTTACTACTATTCTCCTTACTTTAATAACTGAAAACTAAACTCTGATCTACACAGAATAAACTCTGATTGAACAGGATTGATGACGAAATATGCTACCCTACTCTTGACACATGATGAAACATGTTTTTGGAAATAGCCAATGTGGAAATTTATTTTATTTACCTATGAATATTTGTTACAAAACTTAGGTTTTATATTTGAAAGGGGGCTAGGGAAAGAGAAAGGGAAGAGAAATTATTATTCATTGAAATATATTAATTTTAAAATGGAAAAAAAAATTAAACTAACGAAACAGATTAATGTAAAATAGGTGCACCAAGTCTTCTAGAACAGGATATCTCCATGAGTTGCCTGCTTTTTGTTCATTGCTCGGAACAGGAAAGCTAGTTTTCCTGCTTTCTCAATACTGAATGAGTTAGTCCAGAAAAAGAAAACATCCCTTCAAAAAAAAAAAAAAATCACTCTAAGACTATGAAAACAAAAGTTAGTTCATTACTTCGCCAAATATTCCATTGGCAGCAAGCCGAGGACTTCCACCAGTTCAATGATTCCACATCCTTTAATTTCAACAGAAAGAAACAACACAAAAGTAAAATGATTGTAGGCTACAAGTGAAAAGAGTCTCTGTCTTAATTATCATTCAATCTCACCAGACACCTAGTATGGGCTTTTAATAAATGTTTATCACCTTCCCTTGCACTCTAACTCCAAATTTGGTGGTCTTTGCCCTTGTTATCACTTGATGATTCATGACTTTATCCCTTCATCAGCCACAGTTTCTTTATATAAGGAATGTTTAAGAATAAGTGAGGTCCATGTGTAACAATGTGGCAGTCCTTTTGGTAGTGGAAAGAAACTGGAAACTGAGTGGATGCCCATCAATTGGAGAATGGCTGAATAAATTATGGTATATAAATGTTATGGAATATTATTTTTCTATAAGAAACAATCAGCAGGATGATTTCAGAAAGGTCTAGAGAGACCTACATGAACTGATGCTAAGTGAAATAAGCAGAACCAGATCATTGTACACAGCAACAAGAAGATTATATGATGATTAATTCTGATGGACGTGGCTCTTTTCAACTGTGAGGTCAGTTCCAAAGGTCTTGTGATGAAGAGAGTCATCTACACCCAAAGGGAGGACTATGGGAATTGAGTGTGGATCACCACATAGCATTTTCACTTCTTTTGTTGCTGTTTGCTTCCATTTTATTTTCTCTCATTTTTTCCTTTTTGATTTGATTTTTCTTGTGCAGCAAGATAATTGTATAAATATGTATGCATATATTAGATTTAACATATATTTCTGTAGCGAGCTGTCGTCTCCAGAAGCTGCTGGATCGCTCTCTGGGAAGAGATCTGCTGTGTCTACTCAAATCTCTCAGACAGATTCTTCTTCCTGTAGTGAACCGTTGTCTCCAGGCAGTTGCTATTAACTCTTGTCCTTAGAAGTGACTTCCCTTCCTGCAGAGAGCCCCGTCAGGCCTGATGTAATGCAGAGAGTCTTCTTCTTTCTCTGAGAGTCCTCTCTTTTATTCTCCCAGAGAATGGGCGTGGCATAATGCAAGGGCTTCTGGGAAGAACCACCCCAGCCAATGAGCTTGCCCCCTCTATCAAGTCAACCTGAGTTCTCACCTTGTAATTGTCCAGAAAACCTGAATTCTCACCTTGTCACTGTCCAGACAACCTCAGTTCTCACTTAGTAATCCTAACATCTCCCCCTTTCTTTTGATTTAGAACATAGGACAGTCATGACCTTGAAACATAAATCCATCAATATGGGAAGTATTACAGATAATTACATAAATGACCTTGAAACATAAATCCATCAATATTACAGATAATTACATAAATTACATAAGCATATAGTAACATAGTAACATAACACATGCTAGAAGTATGTAACATAATCATAAATTGAAAATTTATAAATGTCCATAAGTCCATTGTCCATTAGTCTCATCTTGTGTGAGGAAGTCCAATGATTCCTGCTGGTTTTAAAGTTCTTTAACAGTCTTCTTATTATCCATGCTCTTTCAGTGTCAGATGTTTCTTAGATCTTCTCCTTTATTTTGAGGTCTTTCTCTTTTTCTGTCTCTCTCTGATGGACAAGGCGAATATGACTTGTTGGCACCCATCTGATTCCTTCTCCTGCTGAAGAAATACAAGCAAACCCTCTCTCCCAGGCAGTTAACCGCTTTCTAAATCTCTTCTCATCATCTGACAATTACATTGGAGTTGTTTGCACTGGGCACAGCCCTGTTGGTTTAAAAGGCCTGTATTCTCCCCAAGTGTAATCCATTTTTGCAATCTGATTGCCTTTTGACTGACTTATCAGGTAATCCCTTTCTGCCATGTGATTGCTTCTCTGCTGATTGATTAAATCAGAGTCCTGACCTTCTAAAGGCTCTTTAGGTGTAACATCAGCTGCCATCATGCCCCAAGTCTTTTTTGCCTGGGGCCCTGGACCTGGGCCCCTCGTCCCATTTCCCTGAATTATTCTACACTCTGATGCCCAATGGAGTCCTCTGTTGCATTTTGGACATGGAGTTTTAGGTCTTCTTTCACCCTGTCTTCTCACTGTATCTCCATACCTACACTGAGCTCTTAGATGTCCAATTTTTCCACATTGAAAACATCTCCGAGTTTCTCTAGAAGTCCCTTGCCAGGAGGGACCCTGTCTTTCCACATTCATCATTGTCTGGGTGTAAAAAGCATTTGTTCCCACTGTAGCACAGCGTCTTATGATCTCCTCTAAAGGAGCATCTTTGTCTAACCCCCATATAATTCTTTTGCAAATCTCATTGGCATTTTCCTTAGCCAGATGTCTGGTCATTATTTCTGTAGCTGAATTTTCTCCAATAGTTCTTTTGACAGCAGTTTGCAAACGTCCCACAAAATCTGCAAAAGGTTCATTGGGACCTTGCTGTATTTTAGTGAAAGCCTCTCCACGATCTTTCTGTCCAGGAAGGACACCCCAAGCTTTTATTGCAGCCTTAGCAATTTGTTCATATATTGTCATGGTATAATTAATCTGTTCCGAATTCTCTCCATACCGACCTTCACCAGCCAAGTGCTCAAAAGTGAATTGTGTGTTAACTCCTATTTCCAAATTGCATCTGACTTGAATTTTACATAATTCATGAAATTCCGCAAGCCATAATAAATTTTCTCCAGGTTCCAGGCATATCCTTGCTATGGATTTCCAATCATTCGGGGTTAGGACTTCATAAGACAAACCATCTAGTAACATTTTGACATAAGCTGATGTAGTCCCATAAAGGGTACAACCTTTTTTCAAATCCTTAATTTTATTCAAATCTAAAGGTGCATATCTTCTCATTTTATGACCTACAGAATCAATATTTTCAATCACAGGATATGCATGTATAAAATCACTTATATCCTGTCCTTCTCTCTTAGCTTTAACCAATGCTTTTTCTAATCTTGTCATAGGCTTAGGCTGCTTCACAGGCAATTCTGTTTGTGTTTCTGCCTCTTCCTCTCCTCCTTCTTGCTCCACCCATGAAGGGTTAATTGAGGGAGGAGATGGGAGGTGCTCCTGTTGCTCAGAATTGTACTTAACTTCATTGTTATCTGATTCATCCTTTTCACCTAGTTTAGTTGACACTTCCCCATTTTGCTCCTTCATCTCTTCCTTTAGAATAACATTGTTTAAAGCCAATTGGATTACATTGTATATATGAATTGTATCTTTGGAAATTGAGTTTGGCCTGGAATTGTAGTGTTCACCTAATTGCTTTCCTACTAATTCCCATTCATCTGGATCCAATTCTTCTTCCAGAGAAAAAGAAGGACATATAACCTTCACAGTTTTTAAAAGTTCAGTAATCTCCTCTAAAATTATAATCAATCCTTGGCTTTTCATAACCTTGATGATGCTCTCTAAACATTTTCCTTGAACAGAAGGTGTTTGCCCCATTTCAGCTATAAGAGATTCCTGGTTTAGTCCTTAACAAGTTCCTTATTTATCTATTAGCACACTCACTTAATCTTTAACAAAGTTTCCTCGTTACTCACGGTTCTGGGTCAGAGAGACTGAGATCTGGATGGGAGGCTTTTCCACTGGAATCAGGACCGTATCTGTCCCTGTTCGGGCGCCAAATTGCGAAGGTCTGGTCTAGCTCCTCTTGTCAGGATAAGCAAAAGTCCTTGCCCCACGTGTGGACGCCAATTGTAGCGAGCTGTCGTCTCCAGAAGCTGCTGGATCGCTCTCTGGGAAGAGATCTGCTGTGTCTACTCAAATCTCTCAGACAGATTCTTCTTCCTGTAGTGAACCGTTGTCTCCAGGCAGTTGCTGTTAACTCTTGTCCTTAGAAGTGACTTCCCTTCCTGCAGAGAGCCCCGTCAGGCCTGATGTAATGCAGAGAGTCTTCTTCTTTCTCTGAGAGTCCTCTCTTTTATTCTCCCAGAGAATGGGCGTGGCATAATGCAAGGGCTTCTGGGAAGAACCACCCCAGCCAATGAGCTTGCCCCCTCTATCAAGTCAACCTGAGTTCTCACCTTGTAATTGTCCAGAAAACCTGAATTCTCACCTTGTCACTGTCCAGACAACCTCAGTTCTCACTTAGTAATCCTAACATATTTCTACCATGTTTAACATACATTAAAGTTATTGGACTACTTGCCACCTAGGGGAGGGGGCGGGAAGAAAGGCAGGAAATGGGAACACAAGGTTTTGCAATGATTAATGTTGAAAATTATCCATGCATATGTTTTGAAAATTAAAAAGCTTTAATAAAATAAATAAAACAAAATATTTTTTTTAAAGTGAGGTCAACATCAGTATTTCATTCATTCCTCTTACAGTATGATAGATTTTTCACCCAAATCCATTTCTCTACCTTCTTGTTTCAGGGGATAAAACTTCATTTCCTACTCCCCTGACTAATGCCTTACACCTTGATTCCCTTCTCCTCCTATCTTATATTTCTTTCACCAGGTACTCTATATCTGTCAGTTTTAACAAAAGCATCTACACCTTATTAGGCAAATCAATTCTGTTCAATCCAATCACTCCCCTTCCACCGTACCCTGCAGAAACCCACTATATAATAGACAAACTCACTTATTCTAACTTTCTCGTTCCATCTGACTTGTACAATCAAATGACACTAACATTCAGGAGAGTTCTTACTTGTCTACCCAACTGAACTGACGGAAGAGATCAAATCTTTGCTACTGTATTCACCATAATGAGATTCTTCCTAATGTTATGTTTTTCCCATTATTAGGGTCTATTGTGAAAAGACCTTAGGATATACTTTGCATTACTTCATATGTATAATGGGCATTTTATCTGTTGCCTTCTCAATTGGGCACAGGAGGGAGTAAAAGGAAGAAGCAATTTTGGATCTGAAAAGAGAATTAAAAAAAAAAAAAAAGGCCACAGAAACCAAGTTCAAGTCCAAATTCTGACATTTACTAGGCATATGACCTTGTGGGCAAAGTACAACCTGTGTTCCAGTTTCTAAATGGTAGCTAAGTGACCCAGTAAATAGAGCACAGGTCCTGGGCTCACAAGGACTTGAGTTCAAGTGTGGTTTTAAGACACTTACTAGCTGTGTGATCTTGGACAAGTCATGTAATCTCATATGCTCCAAAAAAAAAAAGAAAAAGTTGGGCTAGATAATCTCTTAGGAACATCCTTGTTCTGTTATTCTAATTCTACATTCATCTGTAGCATTCTTTCTTATGCTCTAGTTATTATTATTGTCATTATGGTCAAATGGCCTCTAAGACTCTAATCTATCTTGTTCAATGAATTAAGTAACTGATTTCTCCTTTCTTTACACTCCATCTTTTGTACTCATCCTTAATAACCTTTCTAATACTTTCCTTTCACAAACCCCTTTCTCTAAGCATAATTTCTTTTTCTGTCTTGTTTCTTAGCCCATCACACCCAACAAACTTATGTTTTTACTTTTTTCCCTAGATCTTTAACCATTCAGTCAACTTAAATTTTACTGAATCCATTTACTGGGAGCCATTTCTGGTCATCCCAATCTATTTGCTTCTGGACCCAGATGGCTCTGGAGAAGGTGACTTTGCATAGTCCTCCCTCACTTAAATCCAATTCATTTGTATATCATAGCATCATCTCCTTGATGTCATGGGCCTCTTCAAGAATGAAGGACCATGATTGTACATACATAAGCTCACTGTCTTGGGAAGACAGGAAGGAAAGAAAGGAAGGAGAAAAAAAAAATTGGAACTCAAAATCTTACAAAAGTGAATGTTATGGCTTTTTCTCTTTTGTGTTGACTTTTCTTGCAAAATATGACAAATTTGGAAATATCTTTAAAAGGGCTGCTCATATTTAACTTGTATCAGATTGCTTGCTCTCTCAGGGAAGGGGAAGGGAAGGGAAGAAGGGGTAAAAAATTGGAACACAAAGACTTATAAAATTAACTTTACAAATAACTGGAAAAAATATTAAGTGGGGGAAAAAAAAAAAAAAGAACAGGCAAACAACTGAGTCCTTTAATCCCCACCCGACTACATTTGACTCATTGTTCAGTCTTTCAGTCACTTTGGTGATATTCTGCCTAATATCCTAGGGTTGCCCCCATTTCTTCAACTTGTACTATGTCTGTCATGACAATCCTAAACCCTGATTATCTTTACATCTATTCTATCCAATCTTCTCCTAGGCTGCATAGCACACAAAAGAAATTTGTCTCCTACAAATTTCCTTCTGGTCTTTTTCTCTCTCTCTCTCTTTTTTTTTTTTTCCAAATATCTAAATTCTAACATTTATTTGAGGTCAAGCTACAATATCATCTCTTCTATGAAGCTTTCTCTGATAATTTTGGCCCAACAAGTAACTTTCCAATTGACTTTTTTTTTTTTTTTTTTTTGAGACAACCAGGAGTGACTGTACACAGTTACATAGCCAGTTAAGTATCTGAGGTACACTTATTCCTGACTTCAGGACCATTATTCTATCCACTGAGTCACACACCTGCTTTTTCCTATAATACTTTCTATAACATTTATTACCAGAATCAGTCTCACCTAATTATGTTATTTATTTTTTATGGATACATCATCTTAGGTTCTAAGCTACTGGAAGAAAGGTAGCGATTTGTAGGCTTCTTTATATTTCCTACTCCTAATATAATGTATTTTTTTTTATTTTGGGTTTTTTTTGGTGCATGTGTTTTTATTTATTTATTTTATTATAGCTTTTTATTTACAAAACATTCTCTTGGGTAAATTTTTCAACACTGACCCTTAACATAATACATTTTAATGAATATGTGTTCAATAAACATTCATTGATTTCTGTGACATGTGGTTGAGGTGATTAATGTGATCAAAATTCCTTTCTGTATCGCCCACATGTAAAGTCTATACTATGATTTTGCTGGAGTGTTTTTTGTTGTTATAAGTCTGATCTGCAACATCTGTTATTTGTGCCCAAGAGCAGTACATAAGTCTGTAGGACAACACCCTATTCAAAAAAGAACCGTCCCATCTGTAATTGCATGTTACATGCCAGGTTGCTCTATCTGCATATGTTATTCTCCTGCAAATAACATCTGTTCTTTATCAGCTGGAGTCATGCAGCATCTTAGGGAAATATTTCTTCTGTCTCCTTTGGCTCATCCTGTGATAACTGCTTCAGCAAACTATAATCAATCATGTTCTATGATACAGATGCATTTTAGGAAAACACTACCATTTTAGGAAACCTGGCCACTTGCCATATAACTGGCAACATCAGTTAATGTTAGAATATCAACTCACAATCAATTTGAATTTGTAAGAATATAGTACTTTAAGGTTTAAGATAAATCCCTCACGATAATCTTGTGAAATATTTTGTATAAATAGTTGTATTCCTGTCTTATAGCTAAGGAAACAAACTCAGGAAAGTGTAGTGAAAGCAAATGCTCAAGGCCACATAGCTAGGGGGAAAAAAAAGGTTTTAAGAAGTCTCTAAACTCCAAATTCAGAGCTTTTTCTCTTGTACCATCAGGAAAGGTAATAAAAAAATGCATAAGAGGAAAGACCATATAAGATTCATCACTTTATACTGTAAATCATTTGGGGGGGCGGTGGGGAGGAATCTGAATTTTGGCTACAAGGAAAAGACTGAATGACTTAAAAAGGCTATATACCAGCCAGAGAATTAAAAAGAAAAAAAAAAAAAAAGAAGAAGAAGGGTATTAAATTAAGAAGCCATTGGAACTTATTGAGGATTAGTGAGAAAGATTCTAACTGGTATCTAAGTTGCTTGATTCTTTGAAATTTGCAGTCATTGATCAGCAGGATGAATACAGAGAAGCTTGGAGAGACTTACAGGAACCGATGCTAAGTGAAGTGAGCAGAATCAGGAGATCATTATACATTTCAACAACAATGCTGTATGAAGATATATTCTGATAGAAGTGGGTATCTTCGACAAAGAGAAGATCCAATTCAGTTCCAATTGATCAATGATGGACAGAATCAGCTACTCCCAGAGAAAGAACACTGGGAAATGAATGTGGACTACTTGCATTTTTGTTTTTCTTTCCAGGTTATTTTTTACCTTTTGAATCCTATTTTTCTTGTGCAACAAGAGAACTATACAAATATGTACATATATATTGTATTTAATACACACTTTAACATGTTTAACATGTATGAGACTGCCTGTCATCTAGGGAGAGGGTGGAGGGAGGGAAGAGAAAAGTTGGAACAGAAGTGATTCAAGGGACAATATTGAAAAATTACCCATGCATATGTTCTGTCAATAAAAAGCTATAACAAAATTACAAATAAAAAGAAATTTGTAGTCATCGAATATTTTACATAACAAGTGATTAATAAAACCAGCTAAAGTTTAAGCAGCAGTGTAAATAAAGCCCTATTTAAAGGGAATTCCAAGAAACCAGGAAGTGTTCAATTAAAATAACTACCTCTCAGTAGTACCAAAGAGATGGAAACAAAGACACTAGCTATGTGATTCTGGGCACATTTTTAAACCCTGGTGGCCTCAGTTTACTCGTGTGTAAAATAGGTTGGAGATGGAAATGGTAAATCATTCCAGTATTTTTTTTCCTAGAAAACCTCAAATGGGATCATGAAGAATGAAACAATTAAATAACAACTTCCTACTCTATGTTACAGGGACTAGGTCTCTGAGTAGAAAACGGGAAGGAATATTTTTGGAAGGAAAAGGTAATATCCAACTATAGAAGATTTAGCTTTTCTCAGCAACAGAGTGATCCAAGATAACTCCAACTTGGGATGGAAAATGCCATCCCCATCCAGAGAGAGCTTCTCTCTATATAACATAGCACATAGGTATGATGCCATGTGCAAACAGTTTTGATAAGTACCGGTGAAAAGGAATCTCATTCTCATGCTCACAGAAAGTCCCAAAGAGGGAATGAGTGAGAGAGAGAAAGAGCCAGAGCCTTAGACACAGAGACAAAGATACCAGAAATCCTGGTAATATAAATGCAAACAACCACAAAACAACAGAAATTGAATGCTGCAAAATTACAATGACCAAATATGGCACCAAAGAAAATATAGATTCTCCTTAAAAGAAGTTGGGGACAAAAGGGGTCAAATAGTGTATCTAACATCAGACTTAATTAGATATGTTGGATAATTTTGCAAAAAAAAATTTCTTTTGTTATAAGAGATAGCTCTCTAGGTAGAAGGATACATATGGAATGTATTTTGGATTCGGTAGAAGGTACATTTGGATGTAAAAGAAATATCAATAAACATTTAATTTTTTAAAGAAGTGGGGAAAAAGAACCATATCTCTAAACGAGTTATTATTCTAGAAGGCAGGGAAACAAGGTAAATGATGAAGCATACAGTAAGTCTTTAATAAATGTTTGTTGACTTAATGGCACATTAGAATAATAAAGTCACCAATTACTATAATGCTAAGAAGTACAAGGTACAAGAAGTACATTTGGAAAGTGCTATTCTGATTTGACTTTTGATTTAAAAGGCAGAGGAATCCTCTGAAGGTCATCAAGCAAGTAATGACAGATTTTTTTTTTTAAATGCCTAAGAAGTATTATGCTAAAACAGCTGTACACCAAATAGAAAAGAGTAGTGGAGAGCCTAGATTTATAGTATGTTATAACTATATAACTATGTTTAGTATAACTAACTACAAGGCATATTACTTAAGCATCAGTAGGATAATTATATAACATTACATATATATTTATATGTTTAATATATTATATATTTATACATAAATAATAAATATATTTATATTATACAACATATATACTACTTATTATAATTATATATAATATACAATAATTTAATGATACTTAATATTATATTGCATATAATACTATATTATAATATATAATAATATAATTATGCTATATTATTTATGTATAATATGTATTATGTTTTACATAGCATATATAATTATATAACACATCATATAGCATATGTATAAAGTATAATTAATAACATTAATGGAGATATTAACCAAGCAGTAATGACATAATATTTTAAAGTTTCCGAAATCACTGAAATGGAATAAAACTATTAGTAATGAGAAATGTGAAACTAGACAGAGTTGGATATATTGGAGGTTCTTTCCTTAGTTTTATTTTTAATTTATGGAATAAAGCAAGCAGTTCTATAACATAGTACTGAATATGCACTGTCACCAATATTATTCGATAACATATTGAAAATTTAGCAATGGCAACAAGAGAAAAAAGAAATGAAATCAAAATAGAGAATGAGGATATAAAACTAATTTTTTTTAAAATGTGGTTTTCTTTTCCTTTTTTCAATGCTATTTTATTTTCCCAAATACATGCAAAGATAGTTTTCAACCTTCATCTTTGCAAAATATGTGGAATCAATTCTTCTAAACATATTTTCATATTCATTATGCTAAACAAAACAAAAAAAAAATCAGATCAAAAGGGAAAAAAAAAACCAAGCCAACACCACCACCAATAAAAAGATAAAAATACTATGCTTTGATCCACATTCATTCTCTTTAGTTCTCTCTAGATGTGAATAGCCTTTCTATCTTAATTTATTGGAATTGCCTTGAATCATCTTATTGTTGAAAAAAGCCAAATCTACCATAGGTAATAATCAAATAATCTTGTTACTGTGCACAATCTTCTCTTGGTTTTGCTCACTTCACTTAGAATCAGTTCATGTAAGTCTTTCTAGGCTTTTTTCTGAAATCAGCCTGCTCATTCATTATTTCTTTTAGAACAGTAGTATTCCATTATATTCATATGTCATAACTGATTAACTAGTCTATTTCTTAGCCAATACCAAATGGTTTTGGTGACTGTTGCTTTATAATACAGTTCTAGATCAGGTACAGCTAGGCAACCTTCAACTATTTTTTTTTTCCATAGTTCCCTTGAAATCCTCGACCTTTTGTTCTTCCATATGAATTTTGTTGTTATTTTTTCTAGGTCATTAAAATAGTTTCTTGGGAGTCTGATTGGTATAGCACTAAATAAATAGATTAGTATAGGGAGTATTGTCATCTTTATTATATTCACTTGGCCTATCCAAGAGCATTTAATGTCTTTCCAATTATTTAAATCTGACTTTATTTTTGTGGCAAGTGTTTTGTAATTTACTCATACAATTCCTGACTTTCCTTTGGTAGATGGATTCCCAAATATTTTATACTCTCGACAGTTGTTTTGAATGGAATTTCTCTTTGTATCTCTTGCTGTTGCATTTTGTTGGTGATGTATAAAAATGCTGAGGGACATCTACTAAATTTCCAATTCTTTGCTACTACAAATAGGACTGCAACAAACATTTTCACATATGAGTCCTTTTCCCTCTTTAAAACAATCTCTTTTTACAGACCATATGATGATCTATAAGAAATACTTAGAAAGTCCCAAAGACAACTAAAAAGTTGGTTGAAACAATTAAAAATAGTAAGATGTAAAGCAAATCCATATAAATCTTTAGCATTCATATTTATCGCAAACAAAACTCTGGAAGAAGAGAGATGGAAAAAAGAAATATTAATATGAGGAGATAGACATGCATGTTTGTTTCTAATAAAGTCCAGTTATGTCTCTCCTTTAAAAAAAAAATCAGCAGAGTAACATCATGTTGGCACAAACTTCATATTCTAACCCCAATTTTCATTTACATTTAAGACCACTGAAGTAAGAGTTTCAAATCTTTCAGCAGCAAATCTTTCCTGTAGTCATTGGCTATTTTACACATGAAATTTAAAACAACTTTAAACAGTATAAAATACTTCGGAGTATACCTGACAAAACAAACCTAGGAACTATGTAAAAAAAATAAAAATTTTTTATACAAATAAAATCAGATTTAAGCAATTGGAGAAATATTGTTTATGACTAAGCAGGAAAAAAAATACATAATAAAAATGACAATTTTGCCCAAACTATCTTACATATTCAATGTCATTCCAATTAAATTACCAACTTACTTTTAACGGAATTTTTAACGGGATCATTTGTAAAAACAAAAAGTCAAGGATATCAAAGGAAATGAGGAATATGTTGATTTTGATATCATATTCATAGTGGTACTAGCTGAAGCTATGATACAGCTCTGGATGAGGGGGGGAAGAGGGAAGGAAAGAGCCAAGGAGCGCATCAGTAGTTAGCTCCAAGAGAAAAAGAAAGCAGAAAGGGAAAGGGAAAATAATAGAAAATGCTCTGCAGGCATTTTCTTGCCTATCACCTAAATTCAGAACTCTCTCCCTCCTCATCTCTGCCTCTAGGCTTCCTTCAAGACTCTGTTAAAGTCCCCCTTTCGGAAAAAAAAGCCTTTCCCAAACTTAATCTGAGTGCCTTCCCTCAGAGAGAATCTCCAGTTCATTAGTGTGAATGTCTTGATTTGCATGTTGTTTCCCTTCTGGGCTACCAGTTTATTGAGAGCTGTTTGCTTTTTTTTTTTTTTTTGCACACCTGGCACTTGGCAGCCCCTTGACTGGCACACAGCAGCTGCTTAATAAATGTTTATGAACTTGACTACAATACTTTGTAGTATTGGTGGTGAATGCTGGATGCAACTGTAACTCCTGGGTTTGCTCGGTGTTTAACAACAACAAGCAAGATTAGTGTGGCAGAAGCCCCAGGGAAGAGATTTCCAAGCAAAAGGAGACAGCCAAACTGAAAGGCAGGCTGAAGAGGATTAAAAATTGTAACATGACTATACAGGATATTCTCTTCTAAATGTCTCACTTTCAAATCTAGATTTTAAAAATCCTAACCTTTTCTACGACCTATTTGGTATTCTGAATTCTTAAAATAGATCCAAAAACCAGATTAGGGACCAGTTTTTCATTTAAAGACTCTAGACCAGTGGTCCTCAAACTTTTTAAATAGGGGGCCAGTTCACTATCCCTCAGACTGTGGCAGGGCCGGACTATAGTAAAAACAAAAACTCTCATTCTGTCTCCGCCCCTCAGCCCATTTGCCATAACCCGGCAGGCCCCATAAACGTCCTCAGCGGGCCACATGTGGCCCGCGGGCCGTAGTTTGAGGACTCCGGCTCTAGACGACATAAATCCTATCTATTTTCCTTATTTATAAGTCATAAACTTTAGAAGCCCAATGTAAAATAGCAAAGAGAATGAGTCCTTAATTATATTCTGCTTCTCAAGAACTTCCCCAAAACTTTTTGTTTTTTAAAAAATCTTGAAAGAACTAAGAGAAAAGTGAATTTAGAAGTACTAATATGAAGTTGCAGCACCACCAATTCAGCCTTTAAAGCTTTGAGATACTGAGTAGAGAACTAAACTCTTTAATTATTTCTTTTGTCTTTATAGTTAGCCTAGCAAGTTGAATTACTTCACAACATAAAGCAGGCAAAATTACTTTCAAGCTGCAAGCTATATCCAAAATGTGTATTAAGAATTATGAATCCTAAAATAGTTACAGTTATATAGTGATAGTAGGGATTTTTGTTGTTGTTGTTTGTTTGTTTGCTTTAAGGGACTAAATTCTCAACTGTCTGAAGTCCATGGACAAAGAATCCATGGATAAATTTTAGGGGTGCCATGAACTAGAATGAAGGAAAATTACATCTTTATTTCAATATAATCATTTCCTTTGTTTTCATTTATGTTTTCTATTTTATAAATTTTAAAAATATTTAAGGAATTTGTAGGTTTCACCACACTGCCAAAAGGGCTCACAACTCACACACACACACACACACACACACACACACACACAAGATTAAGAATTCCTAACCTAAGATCAATATATAATTTAACCTACTTTGCAGATATATATTTTTTAAAAATCTATCTCTATTTGAAATGTTATACATAAGAGTTTAAAGTACACACAATAAACATTTGCATTCATCATGTTTTTCCATGTAAATACTCTCATTTCTCAATTTCCTTTTCCATTATGACATCATCACACTTCACTATCAGTCTCATGAACATCACACACGCACATGCTTGAGCAAAGTATTCATTGCATATAGTGGTGTATGTGTGTTTTTAATTTGAGACATACAATTTTATCAATGTCAGAAATATGAAAATGCCTCTATCAGCATAGATCAATAACTTATTAATAACTTCAGAGTACCAGAGAGCTGGTTGCTGCTTGAGGTACAGAAAACTTAAGTAATTTGCCCAGAGGCAAGGTCTTCCTAACTTCAGGTGAGCCTTCCAACCATTATACCACACTGTCTCTCCTAGGTATGCCCCCAAAATGTGATGAGTGTTCAGTCATTTCTGACTCTGGACTCTGGTTTGCCATTTCCTTCTCCAGCTCTGTTTACAGATGTGGAAACTGAGGCAAACAGGGGTAAGTGACTTGCCCAGAGTCAAACAACTAACAAGTTGACTGAGACTGGATTTGAACTCAGGTCTTTTTTTTTTTTTTTTTTTTTACTCCAGGTCAGATACTCTTTCCACTGTGCCTATAAGGAGGCAACAAAAAGATGGGCAATTTTCAAAACAATGGGTAGTTTCATATTTAAAATATACAAATGGGACCCACTTATGTGCCACAAATAAAAAGTGGGAGATTATTTGTAAGTTATCAAAAGGTTGTGTTTATGTTTAAGATTTGCTTTAAAATTCTATCTTGTTTCTTACTGACTATATTGGGCAGAGAGAAAATTAGGAATTCCGTAGTGTTAGATCCTTATTTCCTTTATTCACAAAACTAGGGTATGAGGAAATAGTAATATGAGAAGATACAGACATGCATTTTTGTTTCTAATAAAGTTCAATTATGACTTTATTAAATTGATTTTAAAGAAAATCAGCAAAGTAACATCACATTGGCACAAACTTCATATTATAACCCAAGTTTTTCATCATATTTAAGATCATTGAAGTTCAGAATTTCAATTCTTTCAGTAACAAGTCTTTTCAAGTCTTACCTGTAGAATTAAAGTCAGTGGCTATTTTACACATATATTTTGTTTTATGAAATGCCAAAATTTTATTTTTATCCACTATCTCTATAAATGACTTTCATTTTCAATTATGGAGGCAATAACTATAAAATTTCACATATCATTAAAATAATAATAGCTAGCATTTACATAATATTTTAAGGTTTGCAAAGGATATTATCTCATTGATTCTCAAAATACCCCTGAAACAAGTGGTATAATTATCATTCTCATTTTACATATGAAGAACAGGTGGGAGATTTCACATCTTCACAGGGTAATGCTAGTGTCTGATGTAGAACTTGAGGTCTTCCTAACTCAAGGTCTTGTACTATCCCCACTACACCTTAGTTATATCAGTGACTTAAGAAAGAAGAAGCATAATGCAGTTGATTTAGAATCCAAGAACCTGAATTTGCATCCAGTATCTTTAGTATACTACAAAAATAAATTTTTTTCTGGTGCAGCAGGTAAAAATATTGAGTCCAGAGTCAAATGAGCCCTAAGTTCAAATCCAGTCTGTCACTTCTGTGACAGCTGTAAAATGGGGATAACAAGAGAACCGACCTCTGAAGATAGTTGTGAAGTTCAGATGAGAGAGATATGTAAACCCCTCAGCATAATACTTGGCACATAAATATAAATGCTTGTTTCATTCCCCTTCCATTCTTTATCAGTGAAAAAATCATTTCTATCCATCTCAATTTCCTCATCTGCAAAATGAGGGAATTGGTTAGATAACCTTAAAATTCCATATAGGTCTTTATTTTTGAACCTACTTTACTCACACATATATACTTGGAATTATTCCATTAACTTTCACTAACTAGGCTGGGAGCTACAATTCTAGGAGCTACTGATCTTGAGCAAGACCACAAATCTGTCAGAAGATTGACAAATATTTTCAACAGCTGAACCCCCATAGGGGTACTTCCCATTGATTATTAGTCAGATATTTTAAAAAACTATTTACTAGCATGCCAATTTGTTATTACAATTTACACAAACCAGGAATTCTTTCTTCCTTTGTATAAACAAGATCCCTGAGGAGACTTTTTAAACAAAGCACATAGGTAGTTAAGAAAATATGCTGAGAATAACTCAGTTCCTGACGCTGGAAGCCTTCCCCCCCCCCCTTTTTTTTTTTTTTTTTTTTTTGAATCTTCACTGAACTCCCTTGGGTAAGGATTAATGCTTTTTCTACGGTTCATAGCCTGCACTTCTCTCACCTCACCCAATCCCATTGCCCAAATTGCTTTCTGTTCTTAGAAGCAATCTTCCCTTTTTTGTGGGGTGGCTTTTAGCTCCTGACACAGATTCTACCATCAACCACTGCTAATCCAAAGATACTGCTCCAATATTTAGACTTTTTGACCTTACAAAGGCCACAGTATTATCACCAGGTCTATGAGGGGAGGTGAGAGATATTCACGGATACTCTCCCAGGAGAGATTCCCTCTCAGGAGTCCTGACTACCATTAGACCCATAAACCCCAAACAAACTTGCTGGTTTTTATATTTAACCATAAAAGTTGGTCTGATTCTTTTAGCCAATCACAAGATATTTCCTAGGTGATATCATCAATCTTTATCTAAAGATTAAAGTTTTTCATTCCTCTCAAATTGATTAGATGATGTGAGCAACCTATAGAATTGTATTTCCATATAGGGCCGAAGACTTAGACAAGTCAACTGATCTGAGTTAGTTGTACAAAACAATATTGATCCACTGAAGTGATAAACTGATTAAAATAACCCCCAAAACAAGAAGTGAGTGAAGAGTTAACTGCACATTTGATGAGTTAATTGGTATTAACTTCTCCAGTTTTCTGCCATTTTGTATGGGATGTATGATGAGGGAAAGGGAACATGCAATAAGACAAGCAGAAAATCTTTTAATTTCATCATCCCCAGACAATGGAGCCATGAGGAAGGGACTTTGAGCTTCAGGATAGAAAATAAAAAGTTCAGTCTATCTGGTACTATGGTCTATTATATCCTGAAGTTTAATATAGCTAGTGAGAATGCCTTGAATATCTGACCAAAAATCCAAACTACACACAACTTCTGCCAAAAGAAATAAATCTCTTACATTGCCATGTTTATTTCACATAATTCATTTTGAATTCAATTCAGTCCAACAAATATTTTTTAGTCATAAAATTTCATTTAATTATTTAATTTGATGCTTATTTAGTTATTTAATTAAATTTGGCAAATCAATTTTAAAAAATATTTTAAGTGCCCAGAAACTTGCTAAAATTGAGGAATACAAAAATAAAAATTAAACAGTTCTAGTTCTCCAGTACTAATTTCCTTTTGCTGTTGTTGTTCAGTCATGTTTGACTCCTAGTAAACCCCAAGGAATTTTCTTGGAAAAGATATTGGAATGGCTTGATATTTCCTTCTCCAGTAGCAAACAGAGATTAAGTGACTTATCCGAGTAACATAACCAGGACGTTTCTGAGGCTGAATTTGAACCTGAACCTGAAATCTCTATTTTAATGTGTCTGTTTTCCCTATGATCTGAAATAGCAAATAATATGCTTCCAGATAAGGGCAGAGAATGTTCCCTTTTTGTCGTTATTTCCTCAGTGCCTACCACAGATAATAAGAACTTAATAAAGCCTACTTGTGCTACTACTGGACTTACATCCCAAGGAAATACTAAAGAAAGGAAAGGGCCCTGTATGTGCCAAAATGTTTGTGGCAGCCCTTTTTGTAGTGGCTAGAAACTGGAAAATGAACAGATATCCATCAATTGGAGAATGGCTGGGTAAATTGTGGTATATGAATGTTATAGAATATTATTGTTCTGTAAAAAATGACCAATAGGAGGAATACAGAGAGGCTTGGAGAGACTTACATCAACTGATGCTAAGTGAAATGAGCAGAACCAGAAGATCATTATACACTTCAACAACGATACTGTATGAGGATGTATTCTGATGGAAGTGGATATCTTCAACATAGAGAAGAGTTAATCCAATTCCAATTGATCAGTGATGGACAGAATCAGCTACACCCAGAAAAGGAACACTGGGAAATGAGTGTAAACTGTGAGCATTTTTTGTTTGTTTTTCTTCCCAGATTATTTTTATCTTCCGAATACAATTCTTCCTTCACAACAACAACAACAACAACAAAATTCGGTTCTGCACATATATATTGTACCTAGGATATACTATAAGATATTTAATATGTATGGGAATGCCTGCCATCTAGGGGAGGGGGTGGAAGGAAGGAGGGGAAAAATTCGGAACAGAAGGGAGTGCAAGGGATAATGTTGTAAAAAAAAAAAAAAAAAAAAAAAAAAAAAATGTACCTATGCATATGTACTGTCAAAAAAAATGTTATAATTATAAAATTAATTAAAAAAAGTTTAGATAACTACAAAACATGTCAATGAAAATGTATAATAGGCATTTAGTATGATATTTGAGTTCAATAAAGAGAAAAGGGTTCAATATAAAAAAATAATAATAATAATAAATAATAAAGCCTGCTTACTGATAGAATGATTCACTTGGCCAGAGACGGTATATTTTAATACTCCATCAATGCTTCCCATGACACCTATTCAAAACTACGTAGTATTAACCACTGAACTTCCACGTTACTTCCATGCTGAACAAATATACTAAAGCCACCTTTGGTCTCCTGGCAAACAAATCAAAATAGCCCACAGCCACATAATGTAAACATCACGGGCCTTTAGAGGTCTATTAGTCCCCTTCTCCCTATTTTCATTTTTTAAAAAATTAAGCTCAAGTACTTAATGAATACTAAACAAATCTCTTTTAAATTCATTATGTTTTTACATTGGATTACTTGCCATCTAGGGGAAAAGGCCAGGGAGAAGGGAGAGAAAAAATTTCCAACACAAGGTTTTTGCAGGATTGAATGTTGGAAATTACCCATGCATATATTTTGAAAATAAAAAACTTTAATAAACAAACCAATAAATTCATTATGCTTTAAGGGAAAAAAATTTAAAATGTTTCAAATTATGAAGCTAAGCTACCTAAGGATGTTGAATAAAGAAATACTTTGACACATACAGGTTTGGTATGGAACAATCCAAACAAGAAGGGCATCCCTTTAAAATGAATGAACGGGAGACTCATCCAGGCCCTGATCTTTTTCCTTCCACAAAAGCCACTGTTGCTGGAACTGAATTTTAGAATCCTAGAGAATCAAGTCAACAAGCAATTTATCAAGTGCTTATTCTATGCCAAACACTGTGCTAAAGAAAGGCAAAAACCTGATCTCAGCACTCAAGGAGCAAACATTCTTTCTTTTTTTTTTTTTTTCTTTTTGATAACTTTCCACCACTACCCCAGATACATACAAATATAGTTTTCAACATCCAAATTTTTCTCCCTCCCTCTTCCCCATCCCTTCCCACAGACAGCAACTAATCCTATATAGATTAAATTCTTCTAAACATATTTCCATATTTGTCAAAGCATACTTTCTAAAGAGATTCAACATGTAAACAACTAGGCACATACAATATTCATACTGGGTTGCTATTGTTCAGTCGTGTCCAACTCTTTGTGTCCAACATGGGGTTTTCTTGGCAAAGACACTGGAATGATTTGCCTTTCCTTCTCCAGTTCATTTTACAGATGGGGAAACTGAGGCAAGTAGGGTTAAGTCACACAGCTAGTAAATGTCTACAGCTAGATTTGAACTCAGGAAAAGGAGTCTTCCCAAATCTAAGTCCAGAATTCTATCCACTGTGCTATCTGGCTGACCTATACATAGAGTACTTGAAAAGTAATATGAAAGGAGAAGGCACTAGATGAAGAAGAGAGAGTAAGAGACCTCCTACAGAAAGTAGGAATTGAACTGAGTCTTGAAGGAAGCCAATGCAAGCAAGAGATGTGAACCAAACTAAATAATTGGGTTGGAACCAAATCAGTTTAAAATGTCTCGCAAATTCAAAGTCATCAAAGTTACAAATAATATGAATGGTAAAAGATTCACAGAGGGTAGAAACTGGAACACACTTCTAATGATGAAACATATAAAGGACATTACCAAAGATGTTTATATTCAGAAAAGGAGATAGGCTGCCCATGTAGCAAGAATGAAACAATAACTGGTCAGTCCAAATACTACATTAGTACTTCCTCAACATTGCCTCCTTAAAAAAAAAAGAAAAAGAAAAAGAAAGAAAAGAAAAGAAGAAAGAAAGGAAGGAAGGAAGAAAAGGCACCAGGGCTCCAGTACCCCCAATGAGTTTTTTACAATAGAAAAAAACCCCAAAAAACTTAAGTCTCATGGTCTCCCTCTCCTTCCTTTTTGCTCTCCCTTCCCCCTTCTCCTTCCCTCCTTCCCTCTTTCCCTCTCTCCCTCCCTCTCCTTCTCCTCTCTCTTCTCCTTGTATGTGCCTCCATCTCTCTATCTTTCTCTCTGTTTATCTTTCTCTGTGTCTGTAGATTCAGATCTATTCTTTGCTCATCCTTTAACCTGTGTGACCTACTTTGGATGAATCACAATCTCTCAGGATTTTTGTTTCTTTTGGTGAAATGAGGATGGCTGAAAGAGAGAGAAGATTAAAAAACTACATAAGTCCCTGCCTGTCCTAGACCTATGATCCTATCATTTATGAAAAGGAATGAATAAGAATAGCACAGATTGGGAAAAGTGGATGGGTTTTATCTGAAGGAGCAGAAGCAACACCAATAGAGATGCAATAAAGAAATGGATATTCAAATCTTTCTTGGCTATCACCATGGTACAGGAACCTGGGTAGGCTTCCAAATACATTAGATGGAGACAAAATTTAAAATTCCACCAGAAATTTGGAAGGGATAAAGTGGAGAAGGAGAGAGAAGGAACTCTTCTTTCTGGCTCTCTGAAGTCATAGAGATAGTGTGTTCACTCTAGCAGCAAACGAAATTTCTTTCCCTGGTTCTCATTTAAACCTTCAAAAGGTATGCACTCTTTTACAGTTTATAATGCCTAGGACCCTTGTAGGTCCCCAATTGTCTACTGCTTTAATATTCTTCTCATCATATTAAAAGATTAATACAAGATTCTCTCCAATAGTCAATGATTCACAAAACATTTCTACAGGTTTATATGTCCCTCCTCCCACTCACCACTTTTAACAACACATCATGAAATTCCAAATACCAATGTACTTGCTAAAGCTTGTCCAACATATTAACTGTTCTAGAGAAAATTAATCTGTGTCAGAAATCCATGTGCTTTTGAGCTCAAAGTGGTTAGCTAATAAAATTCCTTTTAAAACTTGATACATTAATTGGCTTTCACAAAGCCAACCTCAGAAAAGTCAGAAAAAAACATTCATGCTTCATTTTCCAAAGAAGGCATCAAATAATGAACAGTTCCATCTAATCGTCTGGAAAAACACTTAAGACAACATTCTAGCCTCACATTCATCCAAGAAACTGTATCCAGAGAAAATGAAAATTACTAAACAGATATTAAAAATCTGGGAAGAGAAAATTTAATATCCTATAAATACAAATATGCCATAAGGGAACTCAATATTTTATTTTCTGCTATACCTTACTATGAAAACCTTCACTTATGATATACAATAAAATGGAATTACATTAATTCCTCAACAATGCCACAAGTGACCAAGAAAATTTGTGGTTTTGTCATTTTCTCCCATTAGACAGTAAGTCCCTTAACAGCAAGGTCTTTTGTAGAATCTCTATCCACAAAACTTAGCCCAGTTGGTCATATTAGTAGAAGCTTAATAAATGTTCACTAAATTGAGTTGCCATGCAATTCCTGTAAGTATTACAACCTGAATTAAATGACCACTTAGCTATTCAGAATCCCTGAATCTTAAGAACTAGAAGGTACCTTGGAGACTGACTAGTCATGGAATATTAAATTAAAATATGTATTTTGGCCACAGAAGTAATTCTAAAAAAAAGTTGAACCATCTAAATTAATATAATTTGTTTGGCTTTGCAGACTTCAAGTAGAATTCTAGACCCAGAGCAATCCTTTTTAGAAGCAATAATTTAACAAGAAAGAATACAAACTAAAATCTGAATTTATAGTTTGATTACTAAATTTGATTTTTTTCCTCTTAGCAGCAAAAATTTTATCTGACATGCTTCTGTGTGTTGTAATAACTTACTTAATTCCTTCTCTTGACTCATCCTTATCTCTGCTTTCAAAGAGAGTTAAGAGTTTGTTGAAAGACAGTGGGGGATTTTCATTCTATTCAAGAACAAAGCTATGCTAATAAAATCAAAAGAAAAGGAAATTCACGGAACTTTTATACTTTTTTTATATACTTCCACAATTATCATGGATTATAAATACATTTGAAGAAAGGCAAATACAGCATTGAAAATCAATCCAACTATGTGGTCTATTGGAAAGAAAATTAGGAATAAGAGAACGAGATTTTAAAGTCAGATTTAAAAAGGGAATTTAACCTGTGGATGCATGAACTTGTTTATTTATGTGCATGCATATGTATGTGTGTGTGTATATGTATGTGTGTGTAGATTTCACCACAGTGCCCAAAAGGATTCATGACACAATAAAAATTCAATTACATATACCTTAACCTTTTAAGGCTTCAATTTCTCATGTGCTAAATGAAATAACTAGATTAATTTGTCTTAAAAGTTCTTTTTAGGGGCAGCTAGGTGGCGCAGTGGATAGAGCACCAGCCTTGAATTCAGGAGGACACGAGTTCAAATCTATTCTCAGACACTTAACACTTCCTAGCTGTGTGACCCTGAGCAAGTCACATAACCCCAGCCTAAAAAAAAAAAAAAAAGTTCTGTTTAGTCATAAATTTCTAAAATTCTATGACTTTGCGTCTACTAATTTAGTCAATTATACTAATTCACAGAATTTCTAAGTATATATTTAATGTTACAAGCGCCATATGTGCCAAGCAATGCTATGTGCCAAAAATAAAATGCACCTTTCCTTTAAAGAGCTTCAGTCAATTAAACAAGCATGTAATAGGCAATTAAGTGGATAGACTGGAGTTAGAAAGCATCCAAATTAAATCCAGTCTCAGACACATAACTAACCATGAGATACTGGACCCCTAACCTCTATTTGTCTCGTTTTCTCAATTATAAAGTGGGGATAATAATTGTACATCCTTCATGGGGTTACTGCAAAGATAAAGAGAGATGACTTCGTAAAAGCACTTAGTGCAGTTTGTGGCACATAGTAGGCACCTATATAAATGCTTATTTCCTCCCTCTAAAGCACCTTTTATTGCCAGGCACTATGCTGAACAGAGAAAAACAAAAATGAAGCATCCATCCAGGAGCTTACAGTCTAACAACAAAAAAAAAAGGGTAGATATACACACATAGGCTCATTTTATTGTGCTTCACAGATGTGTTTTTTACAAATAGAAAGTTTGTGGCAACCCTTCATCAAACAAGTCTGCAGGCATTATTTTCCCAACATCATGTGCTTATAACATATCTCTGTCACATTGGGTATTTTTCACAATTTCATTTTTCATTCTTTTCATTCTTATTACATCTGTTGTGGTGAACTATGATCAATGATCTTTGATGGTACTATTATAATTGGTTAGTTATTGTTGTTTTTGGAGGGGTCATCTACAATACCATATAAAATAACAAACTGAATTAATAAATATTTTATATTATTGTTCTGTAAGAAATGACCAACAGGATGATTTCAGAAAGGCCTGGAGAGACCTACATTAACTGAGGCTGAGTGAAATGAGCAGGACCAGGAGCAGGACCAACAACAATACTATATGATGATCAATTCTGATGGATGCAGCCATTTTCAACAATGAGATGAACCAAATCAGTTCCAATAGAGCAGTAATGAACTGAACCAGCTACAGTCAGTGAAAGAACTCTGGGAGATGACTATGAAGCATTACGTGGAATTCCCAATCCCTCTATTTTTGTCTGCCTACATTTTTTATTTCCTTCACAGGCTAATTGTACACTATTTCAAAGTCCGATTTCTTTTTGTACAGCAAAATAACTGTTTGGGCATGTATACATATATTGTATTTAATTTATACTTTAACATATTGAACATGTATTGGTCAACCTGCCATGAGGAGAGAAGGAGGGGGACAATTAGAACAAAAGGTTTAGCAATTGTCAATGTTGTAAAATTACCTATGCATATATCTGATAAATAAAAACTATTATAAAAATAAAAAATATATTGTATATGTTCTGACTACTCCAATCAATGGTTTCCCCATGAGGAACTGCACAGAGATGGAAGATGTGCAGTCTGTGCAACTGCGCAACATGTGTGAGTGATGATAGAGAATGGGAAAATGTTTTAAATGCTTACTATGTACTAAGCACATACAAGATATAGATATATATATATATGAGATTCTCAGGGGCTCACTCTACTAAGGGGATACCGCATGTAAGAAGGGTTTAGTTTCATGGTAAATAAAAAGATCAATTGGTACTTATTTAAAGGTCAGCTAGCAAAACAGCAGAACAATAGATAGGTAATGTATATTAAGATAAAAACATAGGAAAGGTATAAGCTGTAGAGAGCTTTAAATTTCAAAGAGAAAATTTTGTATTTGAATCTAGAGGTAATAAAGAGGAACTGCAATTTATTGGGTAGAAGGATAATTTGTATAATCTTTCTAAGTTTCTAAGTTAACCACTTTAGAAGTTATGTAGTTGTACTAGAGTAGGGAGAGACAAGTTTCAATACCTATAGGTGGAATTACCTCACATATATAATCAAAGTCCAGGACATCCATCTTATAAAGTACAAACTTCACAAAGAAATCTTTAAAAAAATAAATAAATAAAAATTAAAAAAAAAAAAAAAAAAAAAAAAGGCCAGGCAAAACAGCATTGTAAATATTTTCTAATCAGTAGAAATTTATGTTTGGTTTTCTTTAGTCAATTAAGTGATAGGCTATTTTAAAAAAAACAATTAGTGATTTTAAAGTAAAGATAAGGAGTAGATAAGCACTAGAGAGCTTGAATACCCAAATCTATTTCTAATCCACATAACTGGGGACAAGTCACAATAATCACAGAATCTTAAAATCTTAAATCTCTCTGAAAGGACTTCAAATGCTATCTAGTCCAACTCATGCCTTGCCAGGATTTAAAATATCCCTAAATGCTTAATATTTAGCTTCTCCTTGAAAACTCCATGGGGAGAATTTTCCAAAAGCAGCCCATTCCACTTTTGGATAGCACTAATTGTTAGGAAATTTTTTTTCCAAGACATCAAACTTAAATCCCCTCTACTCTTCACAAGAACAAAGTCCAGTGGTTTCCAACTTCTGGGCCAGAGACCCAAGCAAGAAAAGAAAGGGAAAATATTGCAAGGTATCAAACTGGGAGGCACTTTAAAGATCATTTCCACCTTATCAATTTCATTTTATAGATGAAGAAATCGAGATCCTAAACAGGATGAATCCTATATCCAGCATTCTTCCCACCAGACCATGCCCTGCCTTACTGAAAGAATGTTAGAGCTAGAAGAAATCTCAGAGATTTCATCTAAGTAAGGAAACCAAGTTATAAAGATAAGAAGTAGTATATACTTTCTTGAGAGAAATAAAGAAAGTTCCCAGAAAAAGCTGTACCAAAGAAAAAGTTACAGATTAGAGAAAAAGGGTAAGCTTTATTGGGATCTAGATTTAGTATCAGGGGCAGCGAGATAGTCCAATGGATGAAAGCCCACTAGACTTGGAGTCAAAAAGATCTGAGTTCAAATCTCATACACTAACTAGCTGTGTGATCCTGGAAAAGTTACTTAACCCCTATTTGACACACAAAAAAGTAGGAAATGGCAAATGACTTCAATATTTTTACCATGAAACATGGATTTTGTCGTCAGGTACAATTGAACAACTTAACAACAACAGAGTTAGTAGTGATTTTAGACATCATCTACCCCCTCAACAGAAGAAAACTGAGGGCCAAAAAGAAAGAATTTAGACTCTAACACTTTCAAGGAAAATGGAAGTAAATCCTCTAGGCCTTTATCTCTGAAGCTCTAATTTGATGAAATTGGATAGAATAGAAGTAACAGCATTCACGGAGTTAAGAGAACCCTAAATTTGGGTTCAAATTGTGACTGCTACTTACTTAGCTATAATACTCTACAAAATTAATTTAATTTCCATTTCTTCACCTGTAAAATATGAGTTGGACAAAATCAGAGTACCAAAATTTTGGTCCTGAAAAGCAGCATACCTGGCATACCAGAATCAGACTAAAATGTAATTGGGAAATGTTTAACAAAAGTAAGAAAAATATAATACAACACAGATAATGTTAATTTGTAGTTTTTAATTTACCATGTGTTAAGAATGTTTCTATTTGAGTTTGACACCAATGAACCAGATAATAACTAAGGACCCTAGAAGATCACAAAAGCTATTACAATCCTCTACTCATTTGCAGTTCCTATTATCTAAGTTCCATATTTTTTTAAAAAAATCTTTACATAGCTCTTCTCAAGAATGAGATTATTCAGGCCAGTTCCAATGATCTTGTAATGACAAGAGCCATCTACTCCCAAAGTAGATGGGAACTGAGTGTAGATCACATAGTATTTTCACTTCATATTTTCACTTCTTTTGTTGTTTGCTTGAAATTTTCTCATTTTTCTTCCTTTTTGATCAGAGTTTTCTTGTGCAGCAAGATAATTTTATAAATATGTATGCATATGCTGGATTTAATATATATTTTTTCCATGTTTAACATATATTGGATTACTTGGCCTTCTAGAGGAAGGGATGAGGGAAGGGGGAGAATTGGAAAAGGTTTTGCAAGAATCAATGTTTAAAAATTATCCTAGAATATGTTTTGAAAATAAAAAGCTTCAATTAAAAAAAAAAAAGTCTTTCCACTGACTCTTGTAAACAATGAGTTTCACTATTCAATACTTGGAGCAAAGACCCACTGTAATTTCATAAATACTTGTGAACCATGGAGTAACTGAAAATTTTTAAATCACTAAAGACATGTAATTCCCAAATGCAGGGTGTTTTTTTAGGCTTTTCTCTCTTGATCTCTCTGAAATATATCACTCTCCTGAGCATCCCCTCTTCCTACATACTCTCTTTCTCTTGGCATCCAAGATGCCATACTGTGCCAGTATCTCCTCAAACCACTTCATTTTTGTTTTCACAGGCTCTTTTTCCCATCTCCCTTGAAATAGATATTGCCCAAGATTCTGTCAGCCTTTTTCTCTCCTTATATTCTCTTCCTTGTATGGACAGGTAATGCACTTTAGTAGAGTGTCCAACTAGAAGTTAGGAAAGATCTGATTTTGAAACCAAACTTATCATCAAACCATCATAATTATTTTCCTCTCTACTATTTAAAGTCTCTCACAATCTAGCACCCACTTGTCTTCTGAGCTTTGTTACATATCATTCCCCTTCTATATTCTGGTCCAATCAAATGGTCTTCTTCCTGTCTCTAGCTCTCTGTCTCTTTCTTTCTATCTGTCTCTCTTTCTCTTTCTCTCTCTGTCTCTGTTTCTTCTATTTCCCATCTTTACATTGTCTTGGAATGGTTATTAAGCTGGTTTCTTTGTGTCTGACTCTTTGTGACCCCATCTGAGGTTTTCTTGGCAAAGTTATTGGAATCATTTGCCATTTTCTCCTCTAGCTCATTTTACAGATGAGGAACTGAGGTTCAACAAGGCTAAGTAACTTATCCAGAGTCACATGGCCAGTAAGTATCTGAGGTCAGATTTGAATTCACAAAGATGGATCTTCATGACTTCAGGTCTGGCACTCTAAAGTCCTGGAAGGGATTTACTCATAATTTCCATCTCTTAGAGTCTCTCTTTCTTCAAGACTCAAGCTCAAGCATCCTTCCACCCAAACAACTTCAACAAACTTTTCCTGATCTTCTCTGCCATATTCCCAGCTCCTAGTACTTTCCCTTTCAAAATTACTTTTTATGTTGTTATTTGTAACACAAATTTGTATGCCCCAAGGCACATCTGTTGAAGATGGCTTTCAGAAGCCATCCTATGGAGCAAAAGTGAAGCCACCTTAGTTCACTTCTGAGAACACATGTGTTTAGCAATGAGAGACTTGGTACTTTGTGATGATCTCTCAATCACCTGTGAACAGTCCTAATGACTTTTTTAAGAATCATGTTTTCTGGCATGTTAGGACAGGACTTGGGATCATCCTCCTGTCAACAGTAATTTTCTTTTCTCAAAACTTTCCTGGAAAATTTATTTCTTGTGATCACTGACCAGTCACCTATACTTAGGCAACATAAAGGTATGGTGCAGCTGCAAACAGCTGCAGTAAGTGCAGGGAAGTGGAATCTCATTCCCATGCTCACAGGAAGTCCCAAAGAAGGAAAGAAAAAGAGACAGACATCAAGACAGAGAGAGAGAGAGACAGAGACAGAGGAAAAGAGGAAAAAGAGACAGAGACTGACAGATAACTATATTTATAGTTATCCATATATATGGATAACAAGAGATTGTTGCATCACTTCAAAGTACCATGTTCTTGAGTGAAGACGAATCTCCAGAGCTGGCCAGAGAAGCTTATTTCAAGTTCCATGAAAGCTCATCTCATACGTGCTTCATGTGGTTAACTCCAACTCACACCTGGCATTTAATAAATATTTACTGATTGATTTCCCTCAAAACTTGCTTTTTCTTCCACTTTCACTACTCATGCAGCTATGTTTAAAATCCAGATTTTAATTTTAGCTTTCTTTTTCATTATCTTCTATTCTATATCTGTTATCAAAAAAAACTGAAGTTACCTAAGAAATGTCTCTAATTATTAAATTTAAATTCCTACTATCTCTTCCCCTCCCCAAAAAATTTATTACAAGGTAACATCCAGTCCCCCTACGTACAAAAACCTGCAAAAGTATGAAGAGGGCCACTTACTTAGTACCTATGTGATCTTTATCAAGTCACTTAAATTTTCTAAACCTTAATTTTTAAATTAAGGAAGTTGGGCCTTTAAGCTTCCTTACAATAGAGATATTTGATGCAAAAGACTTAATTTCCTCATAAAGAACCGGAGAACTAAACTAATGTCCAGGTAGGTGGGATCAAGAAATGGCTTTGATAGTTCCCATTTCTTTCCATTCCTCTCTGTCAAGAAGTATCAGACTTCTCTTCAACAGAAGCATAAAAGGACTCCTGCTCGGTTTTAGAATTGGATACTGCCCTCCATTAATTCATTCTCTCCCACCCCAATCTTAGGAGAGTTTTAAACCTAGGATAAAGACTAAACCATTAGCTGTGCAGAATAAAAGTATCATTCTGAAATGACCATCCCAGTATAAGGTCCAATCCAGTTCTGAAACTTGTCATTTTTACTTTGAAGTCCCAGAAAAGGAACTTTTACTTTTTATTTTCCTAACATAAAAATTTAATGCAAAATTTGCAATGATTTATTAAGGGTTAAGCATTTCTTCTTATGTAGCTTAACCTCAATAATGAATTCATCCCTCATTCCCAAGACAGATTTTTCTTTTTAAAAGCTATTTTGGGCTAAGTAGTTAGCCATCTATTCCAAACTATCCCAAATTTAGCATCTACTATACCTCATGGCTTTATCTTCCTCACCTTTGTACCTGGAACAAATGAACTAGTCAACTTATTCCTGGAAATACTTTTGAATATATGCTGTCATTTGATGCTGTTAGATGTCATTGCTTAAAAGTGGTGTTGTGGGTAGTGGTGCTGGTGGTGATGCTACAAAAGATGCCTGTTTGGGAGGGCAAACCCATTAATGCACTATTGGTGGGAGAGTGAAATGATCCAACTATTCTAGAAAGCAACTTGGAACCAAACTGTACTGTGCCTTTTGATTGTGTAATATCACTTGTACCTCAAAGGAAACAAAGAAAATGAAAAAGGTCCCATGTGTACAAAAGCTATAGCAACATTTTTTTATTGTAGCAAAGAACTAGAAACAAAGGGGTACCTATCAGTGAGTGAATGACTGAACAATTATGGTACCTGAATATTATTGTGCTATAAGAAATGATGAAGAGAATGGATTTCTAAAAATCTCAAATTGCAGTGTAACTGATGCAGAGTGAAATGAACAGAGCCAGAATAATTAGCATAATGGCTACACCATTGTAAAATATTAAAAGACTTGTGAATTATTATCAATGCAATTATTGGTCAGACTCCCAAAAGTCTGATGATCAAGTATCCTTCCTACCTTTTGACAGAGGGGAAGGGAATGGCACTGGAACAAGCATTTATTAAATACCTATTATGTGCAATGCATTGTACAAAGTGCTTTACAAATATTCTCATTTTGTCCTTAAAACATCCTTTAGAAATAGAGATAATATCTCCATTTTACACTTGAGAAACCTGAGGCAAATAGAGGTTAAGTGACATGTTCAGCATCACATAACTAGCAAGTGTTTGAGGCAGGACTTGAATTCAACTGTTCCTAACTCCAGATTCAGTAACTGCACTGATAATAGTTTACAAGTTTTTCAATACTTTAAAATGTTGTAGTCATTATATTAATGCCCAGGATGACATGAGGCCCTCAACACTTCCAAGTGCAGCCTGAACCGTATTAATAATGCTGCTATATTAATAAAAAATAAATAAATAAACACATGTGGTTTTCTAAGTCAATATGCAGGCCACAGGGATCCTTATGTAGGGTTTAGTGGCCCCATTTCTATTTGAACCTGTCCCCACTTTTATAGGTACAGAATAAGATATATATGTTCAGACACAATCAATGTGTGAATTTGTTTTACTTGATGATACTTATTTTTTATAAGAGAAGACTTTTGGAGGGAATTTTTGTGGAGAGATAGAGGAATAACAATGAGAAAAAGAAAAAGAAAGAAAAGAGAATAAAAGACCATAGAAATACACAAAAAATTAGAAGGAAATTCAGAAGGAAACAAACAAGCAGGATAGTATTGGTATTAACATGTCAAATTTAAAATCTATATATATAATAGAGATTCATTTCTTTTTTTCAGTTTTTCTTTGTATATAATCATTTCTATGCCATATCTCCCTAAAGTCAGATTCATCCCCATCTCCTCCATCTCAAGAATCTTGTATTCCACTCCTGAAATACTCTGGTTCTCACAGGTAAGCTTTCACCTTATCTTATGAAGTGCAGATTTCCATGCCACTTCCAATTCATCTTTACACTATACTGAGAGATAAATAGACCCTTTTCTAACTCCACTTTTTAAGCTGTTTTATTCCCTTAGAATATCATCTCCTTGAAGGCAGGACTGTCTTGCCAAATTGTTTTTGTTTCAATGTGCATTTTGTATAATATGTGCGCGGCACACTGCCTGGCTCACAATGAGTATTTCCTAATAAATGTTTTACCTACCTATGTTTGTTAAATTTATAACTTTAAAAAAATAAAGAGGGAAAAGTGACAATAAAAACATTTAAAAGAAAAGTGTCATTCATGTCTTCTCCCTAGCATTTGTTCACACATTCCCCCAGTATCTCACACCTCTATTTAGTCATACCTTCTTTCCATAGCAAAGCTCAAGTTCTCCCTTGTCTGTGAAGACCTTCCCAACCATGCTAACTCTTAAATAAGGCTCTTTCCTCTCAATTCCAGTAGCACCGTTATTATTGAGATCATTCATTCAGGTCTTACTATATAGATCATCTTTCCCCATATTTTCCTATCTTCCTCTCAAGTACAGCTCTCTCAGTAAGCCTCTCTAGTACTGCTGTATCAAGGTTGTATCCCATGGATAATAATAAGCTCATGAACTAAGGGAGGTGGCCATCACTGCACTCAGCCCTGTATTTCTTTAGAGCAGTAGCATAGTGCCCTACATAAAGTAGACATATTTGTGGATAATAATTATTAAAGTTTCTTTTCTTTCATTCATTCAACATTCATTCAACAAACATGCATTCAATTACTTATATCTTATTATCTTCTTTATTAAAATGGAAGCTCAATAAGGGAAAAGAATCCTCTTTTAATTCAAACTTTGTATCTCTATTAACATATAGTAAAATGTAGGCTGTTAGGGTACTCAATGGATAAAGCACTGGACCCTTATAGCTTTAGGCTCTCACTATTTGTGTGAACCTGGATAAGTCACTTAGCTGTTTGCCTTAGTTCCCTGAGGAAGGAAATGGCAAACCATTCCAGTATCCTTGCCAAGAAAATCCCAAGATCAGTATGGTCCATGGGATCACAATGAATTGGACGTGACTGAATAATACACAGTTTTTTCAATATTTTTTGAATGAATGAATGCTTAATTACTTTTCTAACTTTGAATTCTAAACCTATCACAAGTATAATTCTTAACTCCTCTAAAATTAAGTGGACGGGAGGATTGACTGGGGGAGAGGGGAGGGAGGGGAAAATATATCAGAACACAGAGTTTTGTAGGGGTGGATGTTGAAAATTATCCATGCATATATTTTGAAAATAAAAACCTGTAATTTAAAAAATACATAAAATTAAATGGAAGCGAATTCAGGGGAATTATCACTTCTGATTAGCCAGCTCTCATTTACCCAGAACAGATGATCAAGGCCACCTTTCTCATGGCCTATTTACCATTTCTGAATGATAGGTACTACCATCACAGTGAGAGGGAAATGAAATTAACACCTGTGAATGCCACTATTCGAAACCACATCTGATTTGAAATTATCACCATTACCTGTGGATTTAAAGATCAATGTTCTCCTGTCTCAGGCTACCTCAGAGATAATCTCAGGTTGCCTGTACTTCCAAGATAAGTTCCTCAAAAAAAGCCCAAGAAGAGACTTCTTCTCCCTCCAGCTCATCCCTTTCTATCACCATAAAGTGAATACAACAATAACAAAACATTGGGTTTTTTTTTTCCTTTTGCCTTGCAAAAGGCAAAGATTCTCAGAGGAATCCGGAATGGAATTAAATAACTGGCAGGAGCTAAAGCACAGCAAGAGGTACTTGGGCTGCAGACACTCAGATAAGATCTCTAAGGAAACTAAGTAGCCAGATGACTAACTAGCACTCTAATACTTAGGTGCAGGGTAACTGATAAAATGACTTTGGGTGCTTGCATGACATTTACACTGATCTTTTGGAGAGAAAGAATACTTACCTCCTTAAGTTGCTACATTTCCTTTTAAGTCTAGATCAATTATATATTATTTAAATAGTTTGGAAAAAAAAAAAAGATTTAGGATCACTTCAGTTTCCTTTAGCCTCATCAAAAACAGTCACTAAATAAAATTCAGTTAACACTGCTCAGTGAGAATTCCGTTTCAGTTCTGAATTTTTTATACTTGTGTTTGGTATGTTTGTCCTAAATCATGGAAAGCTAAATAGAAATACGGAATAATGAGTCTTCTTTTCATACTCCCCAAACACAATTTTTTTTCAACATTATATGAACTTCTACAACAGAAACACAGAATAATTAGTCTTCTTTTCATAGCCTCTAAACACAATTTTTTTCCAACACTATGTATAGACTTCTACAAGTTATTATTATTATTACAAATTACTTGTTGCTATACCATCATATCTTGACTCTATGAACCATTTGGAATTTTTTTAGCAAAGATACCATTTCCTTCTCCAGCTCATTTTATGGACTAAGAAACTGAGGCAAAGATACTGTCCTAGGTTCACACTCCCATTAAGTGCCTGAGGCCAGATTTGAACTCAGAAAAAAAAAAGTCCTCTTCACTCCAGACCTAGCATTCTATCCACTGCACAACCACCTAGTTGTTCTGTCATCATATCTCATCTGATCTTCACAACAATGACTATTATCTTCATTTTACAGATAAAAATCTGAGGTTGTTAACAGAAAAGCGACTTTTCCAGAGTCACACAACTAAGCCAGAAATGATCTTTCCGGACTCCAAGTCTGGAACTAAATGTATTCCTGAGTCAAACTTAGAACTTAGTTGTCAAGCCAAAGGCTCATTTTATAGTCTAACAAATTAACACAGGCCCACAATAAGAGGTCAATAAAAGGGTAAAACATGAGAATTGTATTTAAAATTGATGCTGTAATTTACAGAACTAACCTTATATTTTCACAGAATGCTAATATTCACCAATTCTGCGATCTTATTAAATGTGAAAATAACTAATGAAATGTTTGGGGATTTTATGTTGTTTTAGCTCCTCTGAAAAGCTGCATTATTAGTCAGTCTGTTAAGAACCTTTTTTAAAAGCATTTACCAGTTCTTGACCACCCTACTAAGTGCTACGGGGAGATAATAAATTAATAATAATAATAATAATAATAATAATAATAATAATAATAATAATAATAGTAGCTAAAATTTATATAATGCTTACTATGTACTAGGCATAAGTGCTTTACACTTATTATCTCATTTAATTTTCACAACAAGCCTGTGAGATAAGTGCTATTATTTATCCCTATTTTAAGATTTGGAAGCTGAGGCAATCCAAAGTTAGGTGACTTGACTAGGGTCACATAGCTGGTAAGAGTCTAAGATCATATTTGAAGTCAGTTTTTCATGATTTCAAGCCTAGCATTCTATCCATTCCACTAACTAGCTACCCATGAATTCATTAAAATTAAGAACAGACTTGGTCTTTAAAGCTCATTAGTTATAACCATCAACAAAGTTAAAACTCTTGGTCCTTAGAAAGTATATTATTTATAACCACCATCAATAAAGTTTATACAAAGTTATAGGAGATATTTAGATCTCATTTGACTAGTCTTTCCTTTAAGAGAATCAGTGTATCTTGTCAATGACTCTGATAGCCTAGAGTTATTAGACTGACTGAGTGATTTGGGAATCAGCACTGGATGGACCTGGTACATGGTAAGAGAAATGGGGGTGAGAGGGAGAAGGAAGAAGGAAGGATAAGGGAAGCAAGTGCTGGGTTCTGAGCCCAGTGATATTTATGGGTGGGTAGCTCTGAACCTCTGCCAGCTCCCTCAGGTGTTAATCCTCTCCCCAAGATCCCCTTTGTAGATCATCCTCCAGTGAACCTTCCAGTCACAACTCCTATACTGGAAGTCAGAGTGTGGTTTGGAAATATGTTTTCCTATTCAACTGAAAGCCCTTCCTATTTCTGAATGGGCCTTCTAAACTCAGAGCATTTTATTGTTAGAGCATGTTTTTATCAGATAAATGGCCACATTTAGAAGACTAAAAGTACTGAGACACCAGGGACCCTGGCTGCACATGCCCAAAGACTGTCATAGATATATACATATCCGTTCATTCATCCACCTATCTATTTATCTGTATGTATATATGTATGTATGTATCTATATGTCTATATCTATATATAAAACATAATAGATATAAAATGGCATTATAGTCCATAAATGGTAGATCTGTTTTCCTCAGATGTTATCTTAAAATATTTATAATATAATACATAATATAAATGGCATCTAAGGATGTATATCTAAGATACTACGAAGCTAAGATGATTAGAGTCTCTTGTTCTTTGCTCCTTCTTACAGTGGTGAGAGTGAAGAGCATGGAATCAGGAAGGACTGAATTCAAATCTAATCTTGGACCCTTACAAGCTGTGACCTTGAACTGCCTCAGTTTCCTCAGCTGTAAAATAGGGGTGACAGCATCTACCTCAAAGGATTGTTGTAAGGATCAAATAAGATAATCATTGTAAAGTGCTTAGCACATAGTAAATACTATATAACTGTTAGCTATTATTATTAGCTTTAATTTTTTTCCTTCCGGAGAGTGTGAGGTTTTGTTTTTTCTATAGTCTGGCCCTGCCACAGTCTAAGAGACAGTGAACTGGCCCCCTGTTTAAAAAGTTTGAGGACCACTGCACTGGGCCATCTAGTTAACCCTATTAACAAATTAATTGAGATCATAGTTGAATGAAGAATGTGCTTACAGTTCGTGATATCAGTCTAAGTTAACAGCTTTTTGCCTTAGACATGTGAACTGAACAAACTGGATATGGAAATACACAAATCATTTATACGATCTCGACTTCTGACGGAATTCCACAGAGCATCTCAGTATCAAAAAATGTTTAACTTACATTAAGAACATATGCCCTCTGCTACTAACGCAGGGGTTCTGATCTTCTCTGTGTGAGAGGGACGTCTTTAGAAGATTATGAAAACTTTTGGACCCCTTTTTCGGAAAAATGTTTTTAATAATTAAAAAAGTGCTAAATTTCAGTCAAAATGTTAGCAAAAATAAAGATGTAACTTAATTCTGATCCCCAATATCTATCCACAGAACTCTAAAATACCCCACATATACTATCTCTCGGCCCAGAACCTTCTTTTTTACAAACAAGAAAAAAGTACCCCACCCACAAACAAAGTCCTCTCAAGGCATACCAAAAGCCTTTTACAATACATAAGAATGGCTAAAAGTTTCCAGATGGGTGGCACGCCGCTTCCAAACCCTAACTAGGACTTCTAGCGCAGCTCCCGCAGAATCACCAGCATTAAAAAGTCGGATCTGTCATACTTTCCTCCCGCTTCCTCATTTAGCCCCCCACGCCGAAGACGAGTTGACTTAAAACTGCTCACATCTGATCACTTCCTTTCTCTCATCCGGAGACATTCGGCGGAGCTCGGCATCTCCCCCGAGGGATGCACACGTTTGGGGAAAGTACAAATCTACGGCTAACCTCGATCAGTTGTGGAAGGGAAGCACACAGGTGGCTGGGCTAGCAGGCCCCTGAGGTTCAGTAGTACCGGGGCATACCTAAGGCTCCGGGCGGGGCTCGAAGAGAGGTCCCAGGACCCATCGCCCCCTCCTCTGACCCAGAGACGGCAGGCACCCCTCCCCTCGGAGTAGGCCGGTAAATGGGAGGGAGAAGGAAGGGGGTCACAGGTGCCAAATATCAGCTTTGGTCCCCGCTAAAAGAGGAAGCCCGCCGGTGAAAGATGGGAGGGTACCAAAAGCGTTCTCTGCTCCTCCCGAGGGAGAGGTGAAAGGTGAGCTGGGGGACAGACGAGCAGCAGGGAGTGGTTCTCTCCCCAGCGCGAGGCAGGGCACCACCGGGGGGAGGGGGACGCTGTTCTCGGGTCTCCCCTGTGGATGGTCTGCATGGCTCCGGAGACCCGTGCTGGGCAGCCTCCCCACCCCCTCTGTGCACTTCTGCTCCTCTTCCCCGCTCCCTCCGACCTCTTAGCCTGGAGCCCCAGCTCCTCGGAGGGCTCCGCCTCAGCCCGACCGCTGACGGGAGCCCAGGGAGGGAGGGAGGGAGCGTGGCGTGGGGAGGAGGGACTGCCGGCTGGGGATGCGCCCCGCCGCGCCCCGGCCCCGGCCCCTGCGCTCCCTACCTGCGCCTGCCCCCGCGCGCCCGGCGCCGCGCGCGCACTCACCAGGAGCACGGAGCCCCGCACCACCTCCGACACGCTCTGCCGCAGCTCGGCCGCCGTGCCGGGCTTGCTCAGCGCCCGGGTGAACTTCCGAGTCTCCGCCGAGGCGGGGAGCGGCGGCGGCTGCGACATCTTCTGCCTCCCGGCCGCCGCCTCGTCCTCCCCCGGGAGCCCCGGCCCTCGCCGCTCGGGCCGCCGCCAGGTGCAGCTTCCCAAGCCGGCCCAGCTTCTCCCCGCCGCTCCTCGCTCCAGGCTCCCGCCGGGGATCCGAGAGAGCCGGGGGCTCGCGGGCTGCGCAGCTCCCGGCCGGTCCCCTCCCCGCCGCTGTCAAGCCCAGATCCTGCCTCCTCGTCCTCCGCGGACGCCCGGGCCAACGGCCGCTTCCCCACTCACTCCGGGCAGCGCTCCCAGTAGTTGCTCCGGAGGCTGTCCCGGCTCCCCCATGCTACCAGGTCTCAGCGCCGGCGGCCTCCTCCTCTGGGCGGAGTGTCCGGCCCAAGGCGGGGCCGCCGAGTGGAGGGGGCGGGGCGGGGCCCCTTCCAGAAACGGGCGCGCTCTCGGGGCCCCACTCCGGAGCGCGGCGAGGGAAGTGGGTACAACGTGCTCTCCGAGCTAGTCCGGAGGCGGAAAGGAAATAAAAGAATTGGACGAGGTGTACCGACGAGAAGGGCTCCCCCAAAGGGATGAAAGTTAGAACGTTCAAATAAAAGGTGGGGAGAGCAAAGAGCAGAGGGAGAAACCTCAGGCAAGAATACCCACGCGGGAGACTTTACTATGCAAATAGGGGCTGGGGGAGGGGGAGGGGAACGGACTGAGATAAAAAGGATCTTGGGACTAAAAGGCGCAAGATAACCTTGAAGGAGACTCATGACATACTTAATAGTGGGACACAACCCAATGTCCTTGCAATAACCAACGTCCAGGAGATCTCATTGGAGAAAGGTTACCCCAACCGAGTGGGGATCACAACATAGCATTTTCACTCTTTTTGTTGTTGTTTGATTGCACTTGGTTTTCTTTCTCATTGTTTACCCTTTTTTGATCTGATTTTTTTCATGTGCAACAAAATATAAATATGTATACATCTGTTGAGTTTTACATATATTTTATGTACACTATTTCAAAGTCTGACTCTTTTTGTACAGCAAAATAACTGTTTGGACATGTGTACATATATTGTATTTAATTTATACTTTAGCATAATTTAACATGTATTGGTCAACCTGCCATGTGGGGGAGGGAAGGAGGGGAAAAATTAGAACGAAAGGTTTGGCAGTTGTCAATGTTGTAAAATTACCCATGTATATATCTGGTAAATAAAAACTTTTAAAATAAAAAAATTAAAAAATTTAAAAAAACATATATTTTAATATGTTTAACATATATTAGATTACTTCCCATCTAGGGGAGGGGGGAGGGGAAGGAGAGGGAAATTTGGAACACAAGATTTTGCAGGGCTCAATGTTGAAAAATTTTCCATGCATTTCTTTTAAAGAAAAAAAAAAGAATTTAAAAAAAAAAAGGTTACCCCAAGAAGATATTTCCCAAGAGGATAGGAAAGCAGCCAAGAGGCCTCATAGGGAGAAAAAATTGTATCTGCCATGGGGGCTCATTGAAAATTTTCATATACTAACATGGTATCATTGATATTGGGGTCCAAAAGTAGACTTCTTTATCTCTTAAGTACAATGGAAAGAGGCTATGCAAGTCAAAAAACCTGGATACCTCGCTCTAATAATTGATAATACCTCCGACTTGATTGTGTGATCCTGAATAAGATCTATCTCCCTGGATAAAATGAGAGAAAACAGCGTAATTCTGCATGTACAGTACCCCCAACTCCAATAATACCATAGCTCCTCTACTGTTTAGTAAATGGTCTTCAGGAATTGCTAAGAATAGCTAAAAATACGGCTGGTCCTCTAATGAAAGACATGCATGTAGACTGGCAGGACATCTCAGAGTTTAATCCCCTTGTAAGCCTAACAGTCACCTCAACATGACAAAGAGTGTTGTCATCTAGTACAACTAGGCCTACAACTCCTCATTCTGCAGATGACAAACCGAAGCCAATGATTTGCCCAGGGTCACACAGCTGGTAAGTATCTGAGGCAGGATATCCACTTCATTTTTTACTGGAGACATTTAACAAATAGTTGTTTAAATGGGTAAATTATACCTTTGCTAGAGAGAGAAATTGAAATTTTCCTGTGCTTTTCCCAGCTGCTAGTATTCCACCCTCAAAATTTTCTTGAATTTATGTATTGATTTTGTATGTTTTATGTCTTTCTAGGCTATTTTCTAAGAAAAATTTGCAAAGAAGATGCCAACGTATATTAGCAGAGGGAGTTTTTTCATCTGGGAATTCCCTATACCAATAATCACAGGTCTAGTCTCTTCTGTGTTTTGTTTACATGTATATATTGTCTCTGAGGAGAGTGACTTTCTTTTTTTTACATTTTGTATACCCAGAAACTAACAGAGCTTAATAAAATACTTAATTGATTAGTTTAGCTTTTTCATATGGGAATTCCCTATACCAATAACATTACAGGTCTAGTCTCTTCTATGTTTTGTATGCATATATATGTTGTCTCTCCTAATAATATATAATAGTATATGTCTCTGAAGAGAGAGACTTTCATGTTTTACATTTTGTCCGTCCAGAACCTAATAGCTTAATAAGACACTGGTTTAGCTTCTTCACCATCAGTAATTCTCCCTTCAAAAAATAGTCTGGAAAAACCAAAACCACTGTATGTATTCAACTCCTGGAATCAAAGAAAAGAAAGACTATAATGTTTTATAATGAAGCTACAAATATTTTGCTTAATAACCAGTGAACCCTTAGGGTAGTCATTTAAATGGTGGTAGTTGTATATTATTATTTTTATTGTGTTGTAGGTGAAGACACAAATGAAGTTCACTGTATGTTGAACTTTCCTTATTTTTGAAACATTTATGAAATCTCAAGTGTATTCAATAAGAAACTTTTTAAAAGGGGAAGAGGGAACCCAGAATTAAATAAAGTCTGTTTCCAATGGGTTTACTATCCAAAACAATTCTCTTCTTTTTATTGTGTCCATATTTAAAGTTTAAGGTTACTCTGTGACAGAAATTCTAAGGGAGAAGAAGTGAAGTATTTTTAATTTTATTTTATTCACCTAAGTTTAGAGAGTTCTGGGAAGCACCCTAAAGAAGCAGTGAGTTTCCAGAGCATATGGCAAAGGCTAGACAAGAGAAGAGCTTTTAGTACAGAATATTTATGCAGATTAAAAAGAACCCCTAAAGGGGCAGCTAGTTAGTATAGTGGTTAGAGCACAAGCCCTGAAGTCAGGAGGACCTGAGATAAAATATAACCTTAAACACTTCACACTTCGTGGCTGTGTGAACCTGGGCAAGTTACTTAACCCCAATAGTCGCAGCAAAAACAAAAAACAAACAAACAAACAAACAAAAAAACCTGAAAGAAAACACCGGAGATGGGAGCAGGTTAAGTCATCAGGGAATAGAAAATAGATAGCTTATTTAGAAAGGCACCTTAGGTAAAGTGTAAAGAGAACTAGGCCTGAAATCAGATCATCTGGACTCAAGTAGCAATTCTACCAGTTATTAGCTCTGTGATCTTAGGCAAGTCATTTAACTCTGGGGCTTCAGTTTGACAAAGTACTTTAATTTTCCAAAGTTTTCTATCAGTGGTCTCATTTGACCTCCACAGCAACCCTTGAAATAGTTATTATTATCCTCAAGTTTACAAATGAGGAAACTGGCTTCTTAAGGCATCAGGTGACTTGCTTATATAGCAGGATTCAAATCCAGGCAGGTCTTACTCATTGTCCAGTATTTTATTCATTAGGCCCCTAAGAGGTTATAGGATCGTAAGATCCTAGATTTAGAGATAGAAGCACCTAGTCTAATTCCCACTGCACTGCTATTTTACATATGAAGGAGCTGGCCCAGAAAGATTATGTGATCTTGTGTAACTGTAAAGTTATTAATATCTTTCAGAAGAGTTTTTCCTCAATAATATTTTATTTTTCCAAATACATGTAAAGTTTTCAGTATTCATTTCTGCATATTTTGTATTCCAAATTTTTGCTCCATTCCTCCCTTATCTCCCCTCTGCTAGACAGCAAACAACATGATATAGTTTATACATGTACAATGCTTTTAAACATATTTCCACATTTGTCATATTTTTTTAATTAAAACTTTTTATTCTCAAAATATATGCATGGATAATTTTTCAACACTGACCCTTGCAAAACCTTTGTTCCAAATCCTCCCCCACACTCCTCTCCTCTTAGATGGCAAGTAATCCAATATATATTAAACATGTTAAAAATATATGTTGAATTTAATATATGCATACATATTTATACAATTATCTTGCTGAACAAGAAAAATCAGACCAAAAAGGGGAAAAAAATGAGAAAAAAAAATGCAAGCAAACAACAAAAAGAATGAAAATGCTATGTTGTGATCCACCCTCAGTTGCCACAGTCCTCTCTCTTTGGGTGTAGATGAAAGCTTTTTCTACTGGGGGGTTTCAACATTCTCTTGACAAGTCAGAATATGGAGTATATTATCTCTAATCTCCACAACTCTTTTCTCTTCCATAGTTTATGAGTTTATGAGATGAGTACAGCAGATTAAACTTTAGAAACTAAGGAACTGTTTTACTTTTAAAGAATGTAGCATATGAATGCAACGGAAATGTTAACATGCCATAAGAAATGATGAAATGGCCTATTTCAAAGGAAACTAGGAATTATTATGCAGAATGAAGTGAGTAAAACTAGGAGAATAATTTATACAATAATGATGTCATTAAAGAGGAAGAACAATTTTGGAACTTTGAGCAATTCGATGACAAACCACTAGTCCAAAGAATGAAAATGAAATATGCTATTCATCTGACTGAAAAGTAATGAACTTAAAATGTTGAGACATGCCTTTTCAATGTGTCTAAAATGAGGATTTGTTTCGCAGACTGTATTTATTTTTATTAATTTTATTAATTTATAACATTTTTTGACAGTACGTGGGTAAATTTTTACAACATTATCCCTTGCACTCACTTCTGTTCAGAACTTTCCCCTCCCCTAGATGGCAGGCAGTCCCATACATGTTAAATGCTACAGTATATCCTAGATACAATATATGTGTGCAGAACCGAATTTCTTGTTGCACGGGAAGAATTGGATTCAGTTGCAGATTGTACTCACGTTGACATTTTCAAACATGGCTAACATGGGACTTTGTCAGGCTGGGAAGGTATGTTTTAAGGGATACTGTTCTCTGATTAGTATTTTTTATTTAATTTAATGAGAAAAGTGGGGGATCCAGATTAATTATGAAATACTTATTACTTGAAAAATAAAAAAAAACATAAAGGTGCAATTGACAGGAAGGAGAACGGACTGAAGCAGCTGAAGTGTAAGTAAAAGATGGGAGGTGAATGGAGTCTTGAATTGACCTTTCAAATTGGATTGCCAAAAGTTTACCAGTATGGGGGACATCTTTCATATCTGTCCCTCTCTTAAATTTTCTGGAAGGAGCTTTTTCTCGCTTCCTCCACTAACACTTTCTCCAATGCCCTCCTTCTTCTGCCCTTTTCTCTATGGATACCAAACAAGTCTTCACGTGGACGGTCCCCGTGGAATCGCCCCGAGAAAGCAATTAACACGGGGCCCGGGTGAGGGCTGCGGCGCATGCTCAGAGTTTGGGCTGTTTCCTGGCAAAGTGGACACCCTAATCTCCTGCATTCACGGGAGACGAGGCCACGCCCATTCCGTTTTGATTGGCAGCTACATTACCTGCCTGGGGATCTAATTCGGAGAGAGCCTGAGTGCAGAACTTCCGGAAGGGTTTCTATCGCTTCCCCGGTGCGGAGATTCGGGAAAGCCCCGGCCTGAGATCTCAGAGGCTGCCTGCGGCTGCACTCCGGCCCCGCGAGAGCGCCGGACGCAGTCCTCCGGGAGTCCGTCCTTTCGGTGCTAGGCTCGCTTCTTTGGAAGCGAAATGAGGCGTAAGGAGGGTGGGGCGCACGCTCCGGTCCCGGCTGAATCGATTGTTATGTGGGCTGTGCCCGCCGGATGGAGTGATGGATAAGGAAAGAAAAACAAAGCCGGGCGTTAATGAAAACTAATGGCGAAGCGGCGTGCGCAGCCCTCCGGGGACTGGGCCTTTTCTCCGGAGACTCAGTCAAGGCCACCCGCAGCCCACGCTTAGATCCCGGAATGCCGCCGGGGCGTGTTTGGTCTGTTTCCCCAGTTTTGTCTTTTTTCCAAGAACAACTAGGAACCATCCACTCGGGCTGATCTACCGACCAATGGGCGCTGTCTGGCAATTATTTGCTTGTGTTTGACCAAGTGATTTAAAATCTCTGGACCTTTCTTTCTTCCTGTGGTAAATTACAGATGACCTGGATGACCTTCAGCGTCCCTTTCGTCTCCAAATCTCCGATTCTAGATTATAGGACGGTGTTTTACTGGGAATCGCTATCTGTACTGAGGAGAGATTTAAAATGTTAATGAACAGAGACTTTCATCCTCGGACTGGTTTACTGACAAAACCAGTAAAACGTGAAGGTTTTTTTTTTTTTAATTAGTAACTAAAATTTCCTGTTTTTCCTGAGGTAAAATCTGAACAGACTCCCGAATGGTGATAGAGCTTACACTTCAAAGGGTTTCTCGTTTAAGTTTAGACTTGAGGGTTTACCCCTAGTAGTTTACAAGAATGCCTTATCTCATTTGGTTTCCATACCCCCTTTCATATTTACATAGATAAGTGCCCCGTCCGCGGTCTGGAGGTAGTAAATTATGGCTGTGTGTACCCCCAGAGGGGGGATCTATACCCCACTTCTGGCTTACAGTGCAACTTTATTGCTATTATATTCTACTTCAAATATTGAAACTCTTCCTCTCCTGATTCAGGCCAGTTCCAATGGTCTGGTAATAAAAAGAGCTATTTGCATCCAAAGAGAGAACTGATGGGCTCTAAGGGCAGATTTAAACAGATTTTTTCTTTATTTTTTCTTGCTTTTTTTTTCCTTTGTAACATGGCTAATGGAGAAATATGTTTTGCATGACTTCATACATATAATGAGTGTTTTACTTTTGCCTTCTAGATGGATGAAAAGAGAGAGACAAAGAAAATTTCAAACTAAAAGTAAAAATTAAAAATAAGAATAAAACATAAAAGGATCCACATTAAGCACTGGAGAGCTTTCTTCATTTCTTTTGATTCTCCAATCTCCTATTAATAATCCTTTCCAATACCAAGAGTCTACAAAAGTAATTGTCTATTTTTCTATTTCCCAAACCTCTGGTTGGGGAATCGATTCATTATTTTCCAGAACTAATAGATTTTGTTTGAGAGAACACGGGAGTGATGAATTGCATGCCAGCTGTAACCTGGTAATATTGCATAACTGAGCTAAAATTATGAATCCCCAGAGAGGAAGGCAGAATAAAGCCCCAAAAGAGACAACTTTTTGTAAAATGGCAACTGGTGCTATTTCTTGTATGAGTTGTTGTTTTTTCAGAATGCCAATTCTCACAAATTATGATTTTTCTCCCAAGCTAATTGTTTCAGTGGGAAGCTGACCAAACCCAAATGCCTTAGAAAAAAATTAACAATAAAGCAATGACATTTTAGGATTATTGTCTTGTTAGGCCCTTGTTGCCATCTATTTGTGATATGAAGAAAAATAACAGCATATTCCTTAAGAAAAAAAAAAAAAAGGAGACCTTAATTTGCACCATCATCAAATATGATGTTATAAGAGTCTAGATTCTGGAATTTCTAGTACATGTTTTCCATTATGACTGACTTTGGTGACATGTAAGGAGTGGTTTGAAGAGCTATCTATATACTTCTTAGTGATGTGGGGGCCTTGGGAATGTTCTTACTGGTTGATAAAGATACAGATAAATGGAAAAGATGAGGTCTAATTGTAGTCTAAGTATTTTGTAATGAATGCATTGTACTCAGACATTGGCTAATCCAAACATTACAGATGTTAAAATGATAATTTATTACTTCATGATTTCTTAGTTTTGATGGATTTTATATTATTTGTGTTCAGTTTAAAAATCTTTTCATCTAAAGGTGCTGTAAATCACTATTGATCAGAGAAATGCAAATTAAGACAATTCTGAGAAACCACTGCACACCTATCAGATTAGCTGAGATGACAGGAAAAGATAATGGAGAATGTTGAATGGGATGTGGGAAAACTAGGACACTAATACATTGTTGGTGGAGTTGTGAATTGATCCAACCATTCTGGAGAGCAATTTGAAACTGTGCTCAAAGGACTATCAAACTGTCCATACCCTTTGACCCAGCAGTGTTTCTACTGGACTTATATCCCAAAGAGATCTTAAAGGAGGGAAAGGGACCCTGTTAAAAAATGTGGCAACTATTTTTGTAGTGGCAAGAAACAAAACTGAGTGGATGCCCATCAATTGGAGAATGGCTAAATAAGTTATATAAATGTAATGGAATATTATTGTTCTATAATAAATGACCAGCAGAATGATTTCAGAGAGACCTGGAGATACTTACATGACTGATGCTAAGTAAAATAAGTAGAACCAGGAAATCATTGTACACAGCAACAACAAATCCAATGGCTTTTCCCCTTTGACTTTCCTGGCGCCTTTGATATTCTTTTCTCTCTAGGTGTTTGGGACACCACTCTCTCCTGCTTTTCATTCTACCTATTTAACTGCTTTTTCTCTGTTTCCTCTGCTAATGTTCCTCTAAATCACACTTTTTTTTTTTTTTTTCTTTTTGCTGAGGCAATTGGGGTTGTGACTTGCCCAGAGTCACATAGCTGGAAACCACACTTTCTAACCCTAGGCATCCCTCAGGGTTCTGTCCTTGGCCCTCTTTCTTCTGCCTCTATACTGTCTCACTTGGTGATCTCATCAGCTCCCACGTATTTAATTGCTTTCTCTAATGCTAATGATTTTCAAGTCTACTTAACCTGCTCCAACTTCTCTGCTGACCTCAGTCTCAAGTCTCCAGTTGCCTTTCAGACACCTTGTACCGGATTTCCAGTTGACATCTGAAAGTCAATACATCCAAAAGCAGAACTCATTATCTTTCCCTCTAAAACTCTCCTCCCAACTATAACCTTCTCTATTACTGTAGAGGACACCATTTTCCCAGTTCCTCAGACACAGGAGTCACCCCTCCTTGCTCTCTTTCCCTCCCAATGTCCAATCTGTTGCCACAGGCCACTGATTCCATCTGTGAAACATTTCTTCTGTCTCCTTTTTTCCTCAGACACTAGCCTCATTCCAGTGCAAGCCCTCAATCACCTCATTTCAGTAGCCTGGTGGTAGGTCGGCCTGCCTCAAATCTCTCTCCCACTCTAATCCGTTCTCCATTCAGACACTAGAGTGATTTTCCTAAAACACAAGTCTGATCATGTCATTTCCCTACTCAATAAGCTCCAAAAGCTCCCCAGTGTCTCCAGGATTAAATACAAAGTGCTCTTTATTATCCAAACCCCTTCATAACCTAGTCCCCTCATACCTGTTCAACCTATTTACATCTTATTCCTAAAGACATACTCTTCAGTTCACAGACAATGGCCCCTGACTGGTTTACAAACAAGATATTCAATCTAAATTTCAGGAATTTCCTCTGGCTGCCCACCATGCTTGGAACATTTTCCTTCCTCCTCTCCAACTAAAATCCTGTCTTCTACAGGAAACCTTTCCCAACCCCTATTAATTGTAGTGTCTTTCTTCTATGAATTAATTCCTATTTATCCTTTTTTGTATTTGTATTTCTTTGAATATATTTGCTTGGACATTAACTTCTCCATAGATTTAGAGCTATATGGGATATTAGAGTTCATTCAATCCCTTCATTGTACAGATAAAGAAACTGATATCATAGAGAAGGTTTAACTAGCTCATATAACGGAGTCATGTGGAGGGGCAGCTAGGTGGCACAGTGGATATAGCACCAGCCCTGAAGTCAGAAGGACCTTAGTGTTCAAATGTGACCTCAGAAGTTTATTAACATTTCCTGGCTGTGTGACCCTGGGAAATCACTTAATCCCAAATGCCTCAGGGAAAAAAAAAAAGTTACGTGGGTAATAGATGACAAAAATGGGATTTAACTCACATCTGATTGGAAGTGACATTTCTGTCTTCAGCCCTTGGTAGTACTAGCAGGAGACTACCTTTTGGCTATCTCTAGTACTTAGTATTCAGTGTCTGGCACATAGTAGGTGCTTAATAAAGATTTGTTAATTGACTGATCAAAGAAAAACAATTTTGGTATAATTCTGACCAATACAATGAGTAGCTACAACTCCAAAGAACTTATAATAAAACATAATACCCAACTCTTGAGAGAGGAATGATAGGCATAAGATGAAGAGTACAGCACATTTTTGACATAGCCAATGAGTGGATTTGTTTTATTTGACCAAGGTAAATGATTACAAGAGTTTTTTCCCTTTTCTCTTCTCTTGTTTTGAGAAGCGGAATAAGAAATAGTGCTAGTGTTTCCAAAAAAAATGGTGGTGGGGAATGAATCATTAAAACATTATTTTCATAGAACAGAAAGATATCATATCATTGATTAAAATGATTAGAATTTTTAATAGTCTCTGATATTATTTATATCACATTAGTGATTGGGTGAATTGTTACAGACAAGGTACAGACAAAGGGGAGTTATGATTTGATATCTTAAACCTGGAAAAACTTTAAAAATTTTTTTGGTGTGAAGAATATTCATCTTTCATTTTCCAAAAGATCCAATGATATCATGTCACATGATATCTTAACTTTTGAATGAATTGGAGGCAAAGTTGGGGGCAGAGTTGTATAAAATTGTCAGCCTCGTTCTCTCTTCCAGACTCATCAAAGTCCAGTGGCAAGACTTAAGAAGGCAGGGGATGATCACCTTTGGCATCTTCAGGCTGTGCTGCACTCACTTCAGTTGCCTTCATGGCCATTGGAACAAATTGTTCTCATCTATTCATTCCTCTAGGGGAGTCTTCACGTGCTTGGGGGATTCATCTCCCTAACTCACCAGTCAGGTTTAAGAATTGTCAGTTGCTTTCAACCTGGTTTAGCCTGTCTGCCAAGACAGTTTTACCGGGTGTGGCTGCCGTGCTTGCTGCAACTTCTTGGAGACACAGGTAGGAGTTGGGTGACAGATAAATACTAAAGGCAGATGAGCAGCCCTGAAAAAAGTTCGGCAAACCCTCATATTCAAGTGCTCCTCTGAACTGAATGCTCAAGAGCGGATCACCAAAATAGTCAATAATGAAAATGGTCCTGAAAGTCCTGAAATTTTCCATTCCTATAATTTTCTCAAAAAAGTCATCCTTCTTTCACTATTTATAATTTGCTAGATATCAGTGTATCATTTCGCATTGAAGCATTTTTTTAATTTAAATTTTTTTTTTCAAATTTTGAGTTTCAATTTCTCTCTTTCCTCCCCTTTCCTCCCCTTATCTCACTGAGAAAGTGAGCAATTTGACATAGGTTACACATGTGTAGTCATGAAGCATCCTTTCATAGTGAATAAGTGTTTGTTTTACTAAAATACTTTTTATAATGAAAAGTATCATTGCAAAATAGAGACTACATCTTAAGGTCTAAAAGGAACCTTTATTGTTGGCTGTTAAAGAATTCCAGGACTAGAAATTGAAGAAATAAGAATAGACAATAAGGGAACAAAATGATCACTCTTTGTTAGACTATATGATGGTATATTTGGAGAATCCTAGAGAATCAGCTAACAATTAGTTGAAACTATTAACAACTTTTTAGAAATTGCAGGATATGAAACAAACCCCATAAATCAACAGTATTTCTATATATTTCCAACAAAATGCAGCAAGAAGAGATAAAGAAATTACATTTAAAATAATTGCAGACATTATAAAAATGCTTGATAATTTACCTGCTAAGACAAACTCAAGGATTATATATGAACGTAATTGCAAAATGCTTTTCATACACATATATCTAAGATATATCTAAACAGTGGATCACAACATAGCATTTTTACTTTTTGTTGTTGTTTGCTTGCATTTTGTTTTCTTTCTCATTTTCTTTTTGATCTGATATGCAGCAAGATAATTTTATAAACATGTATACAGATATTGAATTTAACATATATTTTATCAGGTTTAGCATATTAGATTACTTGCCATCTAGAGGAAGGGGTGGGAGGAAAGGGAGGAACACAAAGTTTTGTAAGGGTCAATGTTGAAAAATTATCCATGCATATGTTTTAAAAATAAAAAGCTTTAATAAAAAATATCTAAACAACTGGAGACTGAACTATGCCTGAAGAGAAAGATAACTGCATATGCTTTGACCCAGCATTATCATAATTTGATCTGTATCCCAAAGAGAAAAAAGATAAATGACTCTACATATGTATTGACCCAGCAATATCATGATTTGATTTATATTCCAAAGAGATCAAGGATAAATGAAAGGGTCTAAGAGAATAAAGGTCCCATATATCATGAAAATGTTTATAGTATTAGCAATTCTGTGTTATGTGAGATGGATAGTGTTAGGATTGAATATATATTTGAAAAAAAATCAAAATTGTTTTATGCCAAAAAATGCTCAATTATTCAGCCACTGAGTAGAACTTTGGGTCTATATATACTACCCTTGTCACACATAGAGTCATCTGCTTATATCTAGTATTTCAGGAGAATTATCATTTTTCCTATGAAGACTGCTTTAGTTGTATACCAACTAGTCATAATTGTATACCATCCACTCATGCTCCAGACTACTATGACTTTACCAGTTCGTCCTGCAATGTACCCAGTGTTGCAATGCAATCTGCTGCCCCATGAGAGGAATAACATCTGGACCCTCAAAAGTCAAACCTCCAGAGGTCATAGAGAGTGGTATCTACTCAGAGGGAGTTCATCTCCTTTGTTTTGGGACTCTGCCTTGGAATTGAATTGATGTGTAAGTGAAAATTTACTTCAATCCCTTTATCTAGTCATGCTTTATAGTCAATGTACCTATCCTAAATCAATAATACCTAGACCCAGCATGGGTATCTTACTATATTGCTCAGTGCACCTCTTCCTCATTAACCTTGCTTTGGAAAAAATATTCACAAAAATGCTACTATTGCTATTGGAAAGGGCATGGTAATTTACTGTCTTATGTCTCCATTCATAATCTCTGTCACTACCTAAATCAACATTCACTTCCTTGGGCATGATTCCCCTAGAAATGTTGCATATTATAACATTAATTTTTGGATAGCAGAGATTGTTTCACTTTTGTATTTGAGTCCCCAGAGACAGTTCTTGGCACAAGATAGACTCTTAATAAGTGCTGCTTTATTGTATTTTTTTTTCTTTTTTAAGTTTTTTTTTTTTTTTTGTATGAGAAGCCTAGGATATAAAGCTGTCCCTCTCCCACCCACCCACATCTCACACTGAATTAGGATCAGAGCTCATCTGGTCCAAACTGAAAGTCTTAACAATTGTGCTAATGGTTCTAGATCATGGCAGGACCAGTGAAGATAATCATCCTAGAGGAAGCAAGTATACCTCTATATACTATAGTATATACAGTAGATATACTATCTGGTATACTGTAGTCAGTATAACTAATTTCTTTTCTAGAGGATAATTACAAACTGAAATATTTACTAACTCTAGCATCCAGAGATGCTCAGGATGAGAGGTTCATGGTCAACCTTTCCAAATAACTTGAAATTGCTTTGAATAAAGGGAGGGGGCATCAGAATTGATCCTCTCCAACTCAGGATTTTAACACCATCTCCACATTTCCCACCTTGCTACAGTACTTTAGTATTTTGCTGAATTCTCCTCCATGTCTCAGGAGCTTACCATTGGGAAAATCTCATCATTCTGCAAGCTTCAATCAGCCTGGGTACTCATACCTCTTCACTATCTTCTGCCTCTCTGATTGGATGGCAAATAGATAGTATTACTCTTCAATCCCATTCATTGATACTCTGCTATTTTCTGGGGAAATGTGCCCAGTACTATAAGATATAATATGGAAACACACACACACACACACACACACACAACATTATTGTGCTAGATTTCTTCTACTTTTCTTAGCCAAATTCTTTTTTTTTCCTCCTGAGGCTGGGGTTAAGTGACTTGCCCAGGGTCACACAGCTAGGAAGTGTTAAGTGTCTGAAATCAGATTTGAACTTGGGTCCTCCTGAATTCAAGGCTGGTGCTCTAACCACTGCGCCACCTAGCTGCCCCTCAAATTCTTTAAAAAAAAAAAAACAAAACAAAAACAAAAACCTACCATCTACACTCCTTGCCTGCATATCTTCATCTTCTACTTACTCTCAGCTCATCTTTAAATAAAATCTGTCTTCCTGACAGTTCCCATCATCTTTGGTACTCCTGAATGAATTCTAAAACCTCCATTTAGGTAGGTGACTCAGCAGAAACATCTCCTCACATTACTTTGGGACCACTTTGAATTCTCCCTCATGTTCCTGTTTTGGGATGCTATTCTCTAACTCCCCCTTTTCAGTCTCTTATGTGTTGTTTTCTCCCAATAAACTAAAAACTACTGAAGAGACGAGATTTGCTTTCATTTTTCACATTTATGTATCCAGTGCACATAGTAGGTCCTTAACAAATGTTTATTGCTATTGAGTAGCCCAAGTTTAGAGTAAATTCCCAGGATATCTATGGGTCTCAATCATGTCTCTTTGTGTGAACCTATCTCCTAGTTTGGAGGGGGTGGGGTATCCAAGGTCTGTAGAAACAAATTATCCCCATTATTAAAACTATGGCCATACCTTCAGCTAATGTATTCTGGGGTTATAATTATCATTAGCATACTCCAAGATTATATTGTCTCCTAAAAACGACAATAGCCATTCTAAGTTGGGTCAATGCAGCACAAGATTTCAAGAGCAGTTCTTACTGCTGCTAGGTAAACACTGAAATAGTGAGAAAAGAAGGAAGGAAACAAGGGATTTAGCAAAAATGAAATGAGAAAATACAGACATTTGACTATGCAAGAAAGGGAAAGGGGGAATCTTGCACAGACCAGTCTGTTTGATGATTAGAGTCATATTTGTCAAGTTGCCCAGAAAGTGTCCACTTGCAACCAAATATTTATATGGAAACGGTTGTACAGAGAAATTCCAGTTATTACAGTAAGTATTATAGTGGGTGTTACCCTAACGCTGTGCTAAAGAAAATCTAACCAAATATTTATATGTTGTATGCTTATACTTTCTATTTTCTAAAACACATTTGTAATAAAAAGTTTTAATTTAATATCATAAACTTTACCCCAAGTGCAAACTTGATGGCTGATTTCATATCCATTTCATATAATCTTTTAATAAAGTTTGAAATCCACAAGCTCTTCCTTCATTATACTATATCCTTAGGCTATAGTGGAAAAATAAGTTAACAAGAGTTCCTTACCTTCACAACTGAACTTCCTGCCCTAACCTGCCCTCACCCTCAGTAGAGGAAGGGGCAGAGGGAAATTATTAAATATTACATTTTTTTTCTTTGGCCTTACATCTTGAATCCAGATACTTTAGTGATTAAACTTTCCATCTACCAAAAAACTGGAGATGGGAGGAGGGAAAAAATTAATTTAAAGTACTCCATCACACCATTTCTGAGTAAGGTTGTTTGACACAGTTGTGGGAAAAGAACTGTCAGGTCCAGAGAATTAGGCATTTATTAGCTATGTTATACCTCCCAGGTCATTTACTTCCCTTGAACATCAATTTCCCCACCTATAAAAAGAGGATAATAATAACATACTTCACAATGTTTTGAAGACCAATCAATGTAACATATGTAAAAATTTACTGTATATGTTGAGGTGATATATAGAATATATACATATATATATATATATCTATGTAGATAGCTAAAATGGCAAGGTATGTGGTTCTGGGGAAACAGTGTTGAATTTGGAGTGGGAAGACGAGATCAATTCTGAACCTTGCCATTTATTTCTTGTGTGATTGTTAGGAAAATTATAACCTCTCTAGATGTCCTCTGTTGTCTCATCTGTAAAATGAGAGGATTGGACTAAATCAATAGTGTCAAACTGAAACAGAGAAGAGGGCCATTAAACCATACATAAAGATCCCTGTGGACCACATATTGACTTTTTGTTTTTCATTTGGGTCTGACTCTTGAAGACCCAATTTGGATTTTTTTTTTGGGCAAAAAATACTAGAATGGTTTGCCATTTCCTTCTCCAGCTCATTTTACAGATGAGGAAGTTGAGGTAAACAGGGTTAAGTGACTTGCCCAGAATCACATAGCTAATATGTGTCTGAGGCCAGTTTTTAACTCAAGCAGAGGAGTCTTCCTAACTCCAGATCTGGTACTTTATCCACTGTACCACTTACATGCTCCATGTTGACTTAAAAACCTCTATATTATCTCAGATCTGTGGAGAAGGACTTTATGGCCAAAGAAGAAATGGAGTACATTATTGACACAAAATAGATAATTTTTATTATATTATGTTTAAAAGTTTTTGTACAAACAAAACCAATGCAGACAAGATTAGAAGGGAAGCAATAAACTGGGGAAAAATTTTTACATTCAAAGGTTCTGATAAAGGCCTCATTTCTAAAATATATAGATAATTGATTCAAATTTATAAGAATTCAAGTCATTCTTCAATTGAGAAATGGTCAAAAGATATGAACCATCAGACAAAGGAAAAAATACTGGAAGCTGCTAGAAAAAAAGCAATTCAGATATGGAAGAGCCACAATAAGGATAACCCAGGATCTAGCAGCGTCCACATTAAAAGAAGGAAGGGCCTGGAATATGATATTCTGAAAGGCTAAGGAACTTGGTATGCAGCGAAGAATAACTTACCCAGCAAAAATGAGCATCGTTTTCCAGGGAAGAAGATGGACATTTAACGAAATAAATGAATTCCATCTATTCTTGAAGAAAAAACCAGATCTACACAAAACGTTTGATCTTCAAATACAGAACTCAAGAGATTTCTAAAAAGGTAAAAATCTTGAGAACTATATTTCTGCCATAAAGATATGTAAAGAGCACATGTATAATTTGTCCTAGAAACTAGAGGTGGAAAGGAAATTATATCATAAAAAAGGGTAAAGTGATGACACTATATCTCATGAAGAGGCAAAGGTAACCTATTATATCTGAGAGAAAGAAAGGAGGGAGATGAACATAGTGTGTATCAATAGACATATTCGATTTATGGTGAAACTTCTTCCACTTCATTGAAAAGTGAGAGGGAAGGAGTAAGCTAAGGGGAAGGGAATACAGAAATTGTGAGAAAAAGGGGTAAAATAGGAAGAGGAACTTTAAGGTGGGGGAGGGATACTAAAAAGGGAGGGCTGTGAAAAGCAAGTGGTGTTCACAAGTTTAATACTAGGTAGGGGGGTAAGAGGGAAGGAAAGGAGAAAAGCATAAGCAGAGGTTAACAAGATGGCAAGCAATATAGAATTACTCATTCTTAACATAAATGTGAATGGGGTAAACTCCCTCATAAAGAGGAAGCAGTTAGCAGACTGGATTAAAAGCCAGAATCCTACTATATGTTGTTTACAGGAAACACACCTGAAACAGGATGATACATTCAAAATAAAAGTAAAAGGGTGGAGCAGAATCTACTATGCTTCAGGTGAAGTCAAAAAAGGGTAGCCATCCTCATCTCAGATCAAGCAAAAACAAAAATTGATCTAATTAAAAGAGATAAGGAAGGGCATTATATCCTGCTAAAGGGTAGCATAGATAATGAAGCAGTATCAATATTAAACATATACACACCAAGTGGTACAGCATCTAAATTCCTTTTTTTTCTTTTTCTGGGAAATATTTACTTATTTTTTAAATTTATAATTTTTTTTTCACAGTATATATGCATGAGTAATTTTTTTTATAATATTATCCCTTGTATTCATTTTTCCAAATTATCCCCTCCCTCCCTCTACTCCCTCCCCTTGATGATAGGCAATCCCATACATTTTACATATGTTACAATATAACCTAGATACAATATATGTGTGTAAATACCATTTTCTTGTTGCACATTAAGTATTAGATTCCAAAGGTATAAGTAACCTGGGTAGATAGGCATCTAAATTCTTAAAAAAGAAATTAAGAGAGTTGTAAAAAGAAATAGATAGCAAAACTATAATAGTGGGAGATCTCAACCTTGCACTCTCAGAATTAGATAAATCAAACTGTAGCGAGCTGTCGTCTCCAGAAGCTGCTGGATCGCTCTCTGGGAAGAGATCTGCTGTGTCTACTCAAATCTTTAAGACAGATTCTTCTTCCTGTAGTGAACCGTTGTCTCCAGGCAGTTGCTGTTAACTCTTGTCCTTAGAAGTGACTTCCCTTCCTGCAGAGAGCCCCGTCAGGCCTGATGTAATGCAGAGAGTCTTCTTCTTTCTCTGAGAGTCCTCTCTTTTATTCTCCCAGAGAATGGGCGTGGGATAATGCAAGGGCTTCTGGGAAGAACCACCCCAGCCAATGAGCTTGCCCCCTCTATCAAGTCAACCTGAGTTCTCACCTTGTAATTGTCCAGAAAACCTGAATTCTCACCTTGTCACTGTCCAGACAACCTCAGTTCTCACTTAGTAATCCCAACATCTCCCCCTTTCTTTTGATTTAGAACATAGGACAGTCATGACCTTGAAACATAAATCCATCAATATGGGAAGTATTACAGATAATTACATGAATTACATAAGCACATAGTAACATAGTAACATAACACATGCTAGAAGTATATAACATAATCATAAATTGAAAATTTATAAATGTCCATAAGTCCATTGTCCATTAGTCTCATCTTGTGTGAGGAAGTCCAATGATTCCTGCTGGTTTTAAAGTTCTTTAACAGTCTTCTTATTAGCCATGCTCTTTCAGTGTCAGATGTTTCTTAGATCTTCTCCTTTATTTTGAGGTCTTTCTCTTTTTCTGTCTCTCTCTGGTGGACAAGGCGAATATGACTCGTTGGCACCCATCTGATTCCTTCTCCTGCTGAAGAAATACAAGCAAACCCTCTCCCCCAGGCAGTTAACCTATCTAATTACCTTCTATTTACCACTTTCTAAATCTCTTCTCATCATCTGGCAATTACATTGGAATTGTTTGCACTGGACACAGCCCTGTTGGTTTAAAAGGCCTGTATTCTCCCCAAGTGTAATCCATTTTTGCAATCTGATTGCCTTTTGACTCACTTATCAGGTAATCCCTTTCTGCCATGTGATTGCTTTTCTGTTGATTGATTAAATCAGAGTCCTGGCCTTCTAAAGGTTCTTTGGGTGTAACATCAGCTGCCATCATGCCCCAAGTCTTTTTTGCCTGGGGCCCTGGATCTGGGCCCCTCATCCCATTTTCCTGAATTATTCTACACTCTGATGCCCAATGGAGTCCTCTGTTGCATTTTGGACATGGGGTTTTAGGTCTTCTTTCACCCTGTCTTCTCACTGTATCCCCATACCTACACTGAGCTCTTAGATGCCCAATTTTTCCACATTGAAAACATCGCCGAGTTTCTCTAGAAGTCCCTTGCCAGGAGGGACCCTGCCTTTCCACATTCATCATTGTCCGGGTGTAAAAAGCATTTGTTCCCACTGTAGCACAGCGTCTTATGATCTCCTCTAAAGGAGCATCTTTGTCTAATCCCCATATAATTCTTTTGCAAATCTCATTGGCATTTTCCTTAGCCAGATGTCTGGTCATTATTTCTGTGGCTGAATTTTCTCCAATAGTTCTTTTGACAGCAGTTTGCAAACGTCCCACAAAATCTGCAAAAGGTTCATTGGGACCTTGCTGTATTTTAGTGAAAGCCTCTCCACGATCTTTCTGTCCAGGAAGGACACCCCAAGCTTTTATTGCAGCCTTAGCAATTTGCTCATATATTGTCATGGTATAATTAATCTGTTCCGAATTCTCTCCATACTGACCTTCACCAGCTAAGTGCTCAAAAGTGAATTGTGTGTTAACTCCTATTTCCAAATTGCATCTGACTTGAATTTTACATAATTCATGAAATTCCGAAAGCCATAATAAATTTTCTCCAGGTTCCAGGCATATCCTTGCTATGGATTTCCAATCATTCGGGGTTAGGACTTCATAAGACAAACCATCTAGTAACATTTTAACATAAGCTGATGTAGCCCCATAAAGGGTACAACCTTTTTTCAAATCCTTAATTTTATTCAAATCTAAAGGTGCATATCTTCTCCTTTTTTTACCTACAGAGTCAGTATTTTCAATCACAGGATATGCATGTATAAAATCACTTATATCCTGTCCTTCTCTCTTAGCTTTAACCAATGCTTTTTCTAATCTTGTCATAGGCTTAGGCTGCTTCAGAGGCAATTCTGTTTGTGTTTCTGCCTCTTCCTCTCCTCCTTCTTGCTCCACCCATGAAGGGTTAATTGAGGGAGGAGATGGGTGGTGCTCCTGTTGCTGTTGCTCAGAATTGTACTTTACTTCATTGTTATCTGATTCATCCTTTTCACCTAGTTTAGTTGACACCTCCCCATTTTGCTCCTTCATCTCTTCCTTTAGAATAACATTTTTTAAAGCCATTTGGATTAAATTGTAGGTATGAATTGTATCTTTGGAAACTGAGTTTGGTCTGGAACCAAAGGGTAAAATGTCACAAAGACAATTGTAGTGTTCACCTAATTGCTCTCCTACTAATTCCCATTCATCTGGATCCAATTCTTCTTCCAGAGAAAAAGAAGGACATATGACCTTCACAGTTCTTAAAAGTTCAGTAATCTCCTCTAAAATTATAATCAATCCTTGGCTTTTCATAACCTTGATGATGCTCTCTAAACATTTTCCTTGAACAGAAGGTGTTTGCCCCATTTCACTATAAGAGATTGCTGGTTTAGCCCTTAACAAGTTCCTTATTTATCTATTAACACACTCACTTAATCTTTAACAAAGTTTCCTTGTTACTCACGGTTCTGGGTCAGAGAGACTGAGATCTGGATGGGAGGCTTTTCCACTGGAATCAGGACCGTGTCTGTCCCTGTTTGGGCACCAAATTGCGAAGGTCTGGTCTAGCTCCTCTTGTCAGGATAAGCAAAAGTCCTTGCCCCACGTGTGGACGCCAAATGTAGCGAGCTGTCGTCTCCAGAAGCTGCTGGATCGCTCTCTGGGAAGAGATCTGCTGTGTCTACTCAAATCTTTAAGACAGATTCTTCTTCCTGTAGTGAACCGTTGTCTCCAGGCAGTTGCTGTTAACTCTTGTCCTTAGAAGTGACTTCCCTTCCTGCAGAGAGCCCCGTCAGGCCTGATGTAATGCAGAGAGTCTTCTTCTTTCTCTGAGAGTCCTCTCTTTTATTCTCCCAGAGAATGGGCGTGGGATAATGCAAGGGCTTCTGGGAAGAACCACCCCAGCCAATGAGCTTGCCCCCTCTATCAAGTCAACCTGAGTTCTCACCTTGTAATTGTCCAGAAAACCTGAATTCTCACCTTGTCACTGTCCAGACAACCTCAGTTCTCACTTAGTAATCCCAACATCAAACCACAAAATAAATAAGAAAGAAGTCAAAGAAATAAATAGAATACTAGAAAAGTTTGATATGCTAGATCTTTGGCGAAAGCTAAATGGAGACAGAAAGGAGTACACTTTCTTTTCAGGAGTTCATAGAACCTATACAAAAATTGATCATATACTAGGACATAAAAACCTCAAAATCAAATGCGGTAAGGCAGAAATAGTAAATGCATCCTTTTCAGACCACAATGCAATTAAAATTACATTTAATAAAAAGCCAGGGGAAAATAGACCAAAAAATAATTGGAAACTAAATAATCTTATACTAAAGAATGATTGGGTAAAACAGCAAATCATAGACATAATTAATAACTTCACCCAAGAAAATGACAATAATGAGACATCATGCCAAAATGTGTAGGATACAGCCAAAGCAGTAATAAGGGGAAGTTTTATATCTCTAGAGGCCTACTTACATAAAATAGAGAAAGAGAGGGTCAATGAATTGGGCTTACAACTAAAACTGCTAGAAAAGGAACAAATTAAAAACCCCCAGACAAACACAAAACTTGAAATTCTAAAAATAAAAGGTGAAATTAATAAAATTGAAAGTAAAAAAACTATTGAATTAATTAATAAAACTAAGAGTTGGTTTTGTGAAAAAACCAACAAAATAGACAAACCCTTAGTAAATCTGATTAAAAAAGGAAAGAGGAAAAGCAAATTGATAGTCTTGAAAATGAAAAGGGTGAACTTATCACTAATGAAGAGGAAATTAGAACAATAGTTAGGAGCTACTTTGCCTAACTTTATGCCAATAAATTAGATAACTTAAATGAAATGGAAGAATACCTTCAAAAATATAGCTTGCCCAGATTAACAGAGGAAGAAGTAAGTAGTCTAAATAATCCCATTTCAGAAAAAGAAATAGAACAAGCTATTAACCAACTCCCTAAGAAAAAATCCCCAGGACCAGATGGATTTACATGTGAATTATACCAAACATTTGAAGAACAACTGACACCAATGCTATATAAACTATTTGAAAAAATAGGGATTGAAGGAGTCCTACCAAATTCCTTTTATGACATAGACATGGTACTGATACCTAAACCAGGTAGGCTGAAAACCAAGAAAGAAAATTATAGACCAATCTCCCTGATGAATATTGATGCTAAAATCTTAAATAAAATATTAGCAGAAAGACTACAGAAAATCATCCCCAGGATAATATACTATGACCAATTGGGATTTATACCAGGAATGCAAAGCTGGTTCAATATTAGGAAAACTATTAGCATAATCGACTATATCAATAACCAAATTAACAAAAACCATATGATCATCTCAATAGATGCAGAAAAAGCATTTGATAAAATCCAACATCCATTCCTACTAAAAACACTTGAGAGTATAGGAATAAATGGACTATTCCTTAAAATAATAAGGAGCATATATTTAAAACTGTCAGTAAACATCATATGTAATGGTGATAAACTGGAACCTTTCCCTGTAAGATCAGGAGTGAAACAAAGTTGGCCACTATCACCATTACTATTCAATATAGTACTAGAAATGCTAGCCTCGGCAATAAGAGCCAAGAAAGAGATTCAAGGAATTAGAGTAGGTAATAAGGAAATCAAACTATCACTCTTTGCAGATGACATGATGGTATACTTAGAGAACCCCAAAGACTCTGCTAAAAAGCTATTAGAAATAATTCAGAAGTTTAGCAAAGTTGTAGGATACAAAATAAATCCACATAAATCCTCAGCATTTTTATACATTACCAACACAATCCAACAGCAAGAGATACAAAGAGAAATTCCATTCAAAATAACAGACAATAGTATAAAATATTTGGGAATATATCTACCAAAGAAAGGAAAGTCAGGAATAATATGAGCAAAATTACAAAACACTTGCAACAAAAATAAAGTCAGATTTAAATAATTGGAAAGACATTGAGTGCTCTTGGATAGGCCGAGCAATTATAATTAAGATGACAATACTCCCTAAACTAATCTATTTATTTAGTGCTATACCAATCAGACTCCAAAGAAACTATTTTAATGACCTAGAAAAAATAGCAACAAAATTCATATGGAAGAACAAAAGGTCGAGAATTTCAAGGGAAGAAATGAAAAAAAATTCAAATGAAGGTGGTCTAGCTGTATCTGATCTAGAACTATATTATAAAGCAACAGTCACCAAAACCATTTGGTATTGGCTAAGAAATAGACTAGTTGATCAGTAGAATAGGTTAGGTTCACAGGGCAAAATAGTGAATAAAAATAGCAATCTAGTGTTTGACTAACCCAAAAATCCCAACTTTGGGGATAAGAATTCATTATTTGACAAAAACTGCTGGGAAAACTGGAAATTAGTATGGCAGAAACTAGGCATGGACCCACATTTAACACCACATACTAAGATAAGATCAAAATGAGTCCAACATTTAGGCATAAAGAACGAGATCATAAATAAATTAGAGGAACATAGGATATTTTACCTCTCAGACTTGTGGAGGAGGAAGGAATTTGTGTCCAAGGGAGAACTAGAGACCATTATTGATCACAAAATAGAAAATTTTGATTACATCAAATTAAAAAGCTTTTGCACAAACAAAACTAATGCAAACAAGATAAGAAGGGAAGTAACAAATTGGGAAAACATTTTTACAGTTAAAGGTTCTGATAAAGGCCTCATCTCCAAAATATACAGAGAATTGACTTTAATTTATAAGCAATCAAGCCATTCTCCAAGTGACAAATGGTCAAAGAATATGAACAGACAAATTTCAGATGATGAAATTAAAACTATTTCTACTCATATGAAAGTGCTCCAAATCACTGTAAAGGGCTAGAACTGAGCAATGCACTTGGATAATGAAGCATGTGAGACTAATTGCCAATTGGACGGTTCCCTATTAACTTGTTTGAAGGTTGACCCTCCCCAGCTGTTCTGTGCTGACTTGATTGGTGGAACAAAGAGGGGGAAGTGACTTGTGTGGGAGGAGTAAGAGAAACTTGGATGGTGGAACTCACGCTCACTTGCACTCGTGACCTGGCGTTGGAGGCGATAGTAAAGATCTAGAATAAAGACATTTAGTGATCCTGACTCCTGCTGATTTCTGGGAAGATAGAGTTCCAGCAAATCACTATTGATCAGAGAAATGCAAATTAAGACAACTCTGAGATACCACTACACACCTGTCAGATTGGCTAAGATGACAGGAACAAATAATGATGAATGTTGGAGGGGATGTGGGAAAACTGGGACACTAATGCATTGTTGGTGGAGTTGTGAAAGAATCCAGCCATTCTGGAGACCATCTGGAATTATGCCCAAAAAGTTATCAAACTGTGCATACCCTTTGATCCAGCAGTGCTACTACTGGGCTTATATCCCAAGGAAATCCTAAAGAAGGGAAAGGGACATGTATGTGCCAAAATGTTTGTGGCAACCCTTTTTGTAGTGCCTAGAAACTGGAAAATGAATGGATGTCCATCAATTGGAGAATGGTTGGGTAAATTATGGTGTATGAATGCTATGGAATATTATTGTTCTGTAAGAAATGACCAACAGGAGGAATACAGAGAGGCTTGGAGAGATTTACATCAACTGATGCTGAATGAAACAAACAGAACTAGGAGATCGTTATCCACTTCAACAATGATACTGTATGAGGATGTATTCTGATGGAAGTGGATATCTTCAACATAGAGAAGAGCTAATCCAATTCCAATTGATCAATGATGGACAGAATCAGCTACACCCAGAAAAGAAACACTGAGAAACGAGTGTAAACTGTTAGCATTTTTTATATTTCTCCCCAGGTTATTTTTACCTTCTGAATCCAATTCTTCCTTTGCAACAACAACAACAGCAACAAAATTCAGTTATGCACATAGATATTATACCTAGGATATACTATAAGATATTTAATATGTATGGGAATGCCTGCCATCTAGAGGAGGGGGTGGAGGGAAGTAGGGGAAAATTCGGAACAGAAGGGAGTACAAGGGATAATGTTGTAAAAAATGTTATAATTATAAAATTAATTTTAAAAATGCACTCACAATTAAAAAAAAAAAAAAAGAAAAGAAACTCAGGAGTTCCTCAGGAATACAAATTCTTGTTAATGACATTTAAGCAAAATCTGGTCCAACTACTTGGCAAAATCATCAAAATAAAGTGAAGGGACTAGTATCTCTACAGAGATACAAGCAAACCCTCTCCCCCAAGCAGTTAACCTATCTGGTCCTTTCCATTCACCACTTCCTGGATTTCTCCACATCACCTGGCGATTACCTAAAAAAAGTGGAGCTGCTCGCACTGGACACTTCCCTTCTGGTGGGTTATAAAACCTGTCTGCTGGAGCCGGTGCATCTTTATCAAAAATCAAGAAGGTAATCGTACAAAGAGCTAAATTTAGAAGTTCTATAGGGTTATTTGCGGCTCCCCCTTTCTTTTGTTGTTGGAGGAGCATCTTGATGTCTGTTTCTCCTCTCTACTATTGCCTATCCTTGAGGATTAAAGGGTATGCCAGTAAAACCTTATACTGAGCACAAAAGTGTGCAAAATGTTTAGAAGTATATGCAAGTCCATTATCTATTTTTATTACTTGTAGCACACCCATAATTGCAAAAGCTTGTATAAGGAATTCAGTGACCACTTGGGCTGTCTCTTTGGCTGCTGGTATTGCAAAAGTAAATCCTGAAAAGGTGTCTACCACAACATGGATAAAAGACAGACAACCAAAAGATTTATAATGGATCACATCCATTTGCCCTTAGGTCTCAAACCATGAGGGTTCTTCCTTGGAGGGAGCATAGGAGCATGGAAAGGAAGGCAAGCTGTACAGGCTTTTACTATACTCGTGGCTTCCTCTTTTGTTATCCCAAATTGCAAATGTAAAGCTTGAGCAGCCTGATGATATTTAGAATGAGATTCTTGGGCTGCCTGAAATAAAGGAGTATTGGCCAACATTGTTAGAGGGCTATTTGCCTTTGAATTACCATCAAAAATAGGACCTGGAAGTCCATTATGAGAGTGGACATGCAAGATATAAATCTTACTTTGATGCTTTCTCACTTGCTCTTGAAGTTCCATAAAGAGCTGATATATCAAACTGTGAATACCCTTTGATCCAGCAGTGCTACTACTGGGCTTATATCCCAAAGAAATACTAAAGATGGGAAAGGGACCTGTATGTGCCAAAATGTTTGTGGCAGCTCTTTTCGTAGTGGCTAGAAACTGGAAAATGAATGGATGTCCATCAATTGGAGAATGGTTGGGTAAAATATGGAATATGAATGTTATGGAATATTATTGCTATGTAAGAAATGACCAGCAGGATGAATACAGAGAGGTTTGGAGAGACTTACATCAACTGATGCTGAGTGAAATGAGCAGGACCAGAAGATCACTATACACTTCAACAACAATACTGTATGAAGATATATTCTAATGGAAGTGGATATCTTCAACATAAAGAAGATCCAACTCACTTCCAGTTGATCAGTGATGGACAGAAACAACTACACCCAGAGAAGGAACACTGAGAATTGAATGTAAACTGTTAGCACTACTGTCTTTCTACCCAGGTTACTTATACCTTCGAAATCCAGTTCTTAACATGCAACAAGAAAATTGGATTTACACACATGTATTGTATCTAGGTTATACTGTAACACCAGTAAAGGGAGGGAGAGGAAAATTTGGAAAAATGAATACAAGGGATAACGTTATTTAAAAAATTATGCATATGCACTGTCAAAAAAAATTTATAATTATAAAATTAATAAAAAAAATCTTACTCTATTAAAAAAAAAGAGCTGATATATATTGGAAGCTACAAATTTTATTTGGGCTGTGGCAATTCTTTGTATCACACCTATTGAGTAGGCTGAATCAGATATTATATTTATATCTCCTGCATAATAAGCAAGAGCTAGAATGATTGCATACAATTCATTCTGCTGAGTGGACTGAAAGGGAGTTCTGACTACTCTATGTATAGTTAAGTCACAAGAGTATACAGCACAAATGTTATGCTTGAATGCATCTGTAAAGATAGTTGATCCTTTAAGAGAAACCTTAAAAATCTTTTCTTCAAGAATCCATCGCCAATTATATAATAGCAGAGTTATCTTTCATGGAGACCTATGTGTAAAATTTGGCTCTGTGGCCAATAACATTTGCCACTCTGGGATTGTTTCACAGCATATATTAACTTGTGCCTTGGTAGGGGCAGCTAGGTGGTGCAGTGGATAGAGCACCAGCCTTGAATTCAGGAGGACCCGAGTTCAAATCTGGTCTCAGACACTTAACACTTCCTAGCTGTGTGACCCTGGGCAAGTCACTTAACCCCAGCCTCAAAAAAAAAAAAAAAAAAAGAAATTTGTGCTTTGGTATAAAAGGTGTGTATCTTGTCAGGTCCTTATGCCAGATAATTGTACTGCTCGCTTAATGGTTTTTAATAAAATTTTAATCACAAGCACTGGGTAAGGAGTAAGGCTTTGTTCTGGTTGTGCTGGGAAGTTCACCCACTCTCTCACACTGTCACCTTGATGAAGGACTGCTGTGGGTGCCTCTTGTGAGCAAAAACTGGTATTTCCAAGGGTTTTTGAGTGACTCTTTCAACCACATTGGATAAAGCCAGTTCAACTTCTCTCAAAGCCTTTTGAGTTTCTTTTGTAAGCTGGCATGGTGAGTTTAAAGCACTGTCTCCCCTTAAAATGTCATATAATGGTTGTAATTGATAGGTAGTCAAGGCTAACACTGGACACATCCACTGGATATCTCTTATCAATTTCTGAAAGTCATTTAAGGCATTCAACTTCTTTGTTCTTAAAGAAAGTTTTTGTACTGTAAGCACCTTAGGGTATACTTCATATCCCAAATATTGAAAAGGAGCATGTCTTTGAATTTTTTCTGGAGCTATGTGCAATTTTTAGTTCTTAGTGTTTCTATGGTCTTCTAACATTTAATCCCTAGGTGCACATCCCAATATATCATCCATGTAATGTAATAACATTACTTTTGGAAATGTTTTTCTCACTGGAGTAAGAGCAGCAGCAACAATCATTTGACACATAGTAGGGCTATTTTTAATGCCCTGTGGCAAAATTGTCCATTCATATCTTTTATAAGGCTCAGCTAAGTTAATGCTGGGCACTAAAAAGGCAAATCTTTTCATATTCTCCTTATCTAGAGGGATAGAATAGAAACAATACTTAATGTCTATAACCCAAAGAGGCTATTCCCTAAGCAATTGAGTAGGAGATAGAAGTCCAGCTTGAAGAGTTCCCATAGTTTCCATCTGTTTGTTTACTTTTCTTAAATCAATCAACATTCTCCATATTCCAGATTTCTTTTTCTTTTCTTTTTTCTTTTTTCTTTTTTTAAACAACAAATACAGGGAAATTCAAAGGACTCAGAAAAGATTGTAAGTGTCCTTGGTCAAGTCGCTCCTGTACGATATCTAATTTGAGATATAGTGAATTTTTTGTGATTTGTAATAGTGAATTTTTTTCACTAGCTAAGGGCCACTGTTCTACCCACCCTGGTGTATCAGTTTTCCACTGAATAGGAATAGATGAGAATTCAGGCAGGCCTTCAATAGCAACCCTGCCTAAAAAGCCAAAGTACTCAATTGTAATCCTGTTGTAAGATGTCTCTTCCCCACAGAATGATGGGGATTTTTTTCTACTACAAAAGGCTAAAAATGCGCGTCTTATAATCTCCTCTAAAGAAGCATCTTTGTGTAGTACTAGTATAATTCTTCTATAAACCTCATTAGCATTTTCTTTAGCAAGTTCCCTTATTATAATTTCTGTTGCTACATTTTCACCTATCATTGGTATGACAGCTGTCTGCGGATGTCCCACAAAATTAGCAAAGGGTTCATTTGGACCTTGTGCTATTTTCTTGAAGGCTTCCCCTTTATCTTGCTTTCCTGGGAGGGTGCTCCATGCTTTGATAGCAGCAGAAGCAATTTGCTCGTATGCTGCTATAGGGGAATTAATCTGTGCTCAAGTGTCTGCATAATGACCTATACCTATTAGTTGGTCAAAGGTATAATTGTATATTAACTCCAGTTTGCCTATTTCATTGGGATTGTATCCTACATAGTTCACTATACTCCAAAAGCCACAGTAAGTTTTTTCCGGGTTCTAAGCATATCCTTGCTACAGATTTCCAATCACTAGGGGTTAAAGCTTCAAAAGCCAAATTCTCTAATACCATCTTAACGTAAGATCATGTCAACCCATAAAGAGGGCAAGCCTTTTACAGATATTTGATAATTTGCAGATTAAAAGGAGTATATTTTTTTTTTGACCTGAAGAGTTAAACTCTTTAATCATGGGATATGCTTCTATTCTCAAACCAGATGTATCCTATCCTTTCTCTTTAGCTTTAACTAATGCCTCCTGTAATGGTGACATAGGGAGTGGGCAAAACTGCTTCATAGGTGATGCTAATGGTGTCTCTGCCCTTCCCCCCCTCCTCCTTCCTCCACTCACAAAGGTGAAATTGAGGTGGAAGTGAAACTGAGCTGTGAAAGTGAGAAGCACCACACTCCTTAAGCTCATCAGCACTGTCCTTAAGATACTTAATTCCTTTCTTGTCCAGTTCTCCATGCCTTTCAGTAGCTTTGTCAGTACCACACCCCTCCTCCTCTCTCTCCTCACCCTTCCTTGTCTGGCTGTCCACATTAAAATTTTTCCTTGTTTTAGAACTTGTGGGCTTCTTTAAAGCCAATTGTATTAAAATGTACATAAGGAATGTTTCCTCAGGAATTGAATCAGGACCCATAGCTTCATAATATTCAGTTAGTTGCTCTTCCACTATTTCCCATATATCTGGCTCTAATTTTTCTTCCTTAGAGAACCAAGGAGATGTGCACTCTAATATATTTAAGAGCCCAGTGATCTGCTTCCAACAAATTTTGCTTCTCTATTAACTTAACTATGCATGCTATACATTCCTCTGGGGGTGGGAGAGACTCTTTTTTTAGTATTTGCCCCATTTTAGCTGAAAAATGAAAGTGACTAGTTTAGCCCTTACCAAAGTTTCCTACTTGTCTGTTTTTGTACTAACCCTATTTCTGGGTCACAGAGACTTCTCCACTGAGCTTACAATCGGGTCAGTTAAGCTGCTGAGTCTAAGGCCTAATGTCCAGAACCTTACGTCTAGGGCCCCACTTTTAGTGCCCTACATTTAGTGCTCTGTGGTGGGTGCCAAAATGTAGTGTCCTGGAGGTCCCTGTTTGGGCGCCAAAATGTAGTGTCTGGACTAGCTCTCTGGAGGATCTCAGGACCAGCCTTGGTCTTAGTGAGGAGTGAAGGAGGCAGGACAGCCACCAGGAAGATGGTCAAAAATGGAGTATGCTTATTTCCAGTCTTCTCAGCCCTTAAATACCTCTGTACAATTACATTATTACAGCACACTGAGCATGTCCCAACTACAGAACCATTACATCACCACAGTACACTGTGCAAGTACTAATTATAAGCACTCTGTAATTGATATGTAAATGCATCTTTACTGTAAGTATCCCTTGCTTCAAGTAGAACACAGGTGCTTTACGCCCTCCTTGACTTCTCAAGAAGAGTGAGGGTCCTTAGGGGAGAACTGAATCATACATTGTCAGTAGGTTCCCTGTGGGTTGAAGGTTGTGGGTTCCCTGTGGGTTGATACCTTACCCAGAGCTCCCTCTACAAAGTGTTACCTTAGAAATTTACTAACTGTGTGGCCCTGGATAAGTCACTTAATCTGTATAGTTCAGTTTGTTCATCTGTAAAATGGTGATAATAAGAACACTTACCTTACATCATTATTGTGAGGATTAAATGAGACAATATTTGTAAAGTGATTTGCAAATCTTAAAACATTACATAATGCTATCCATTATCATCATCATCATTACTATTAGAGGCTGTAGGAACCAGATTTTCTTATGAAACCTGTAAATGAATTGTCCTACTCATTTTAAAAAATACTATTTCACTAAAAATATCAAAGAATGGTACAATATAGAATAATTATTCAAATTTGATGTTATTATAATCTGTAATCCACTCAGCTGTTATTCTTCCTGAAACTCTAAGTCTAACCATGTCATCTAACTCCCTCTATTCAATAAATTCAAGTGACTCCATTTCACCTTCAAATATAAAATGTAAATAGTTATCAAATATAAAATGTTTGCATGTTGTCTCCTCATTAAACTGAGCTTCTTGAGAGCAGATACTGTCTTTTGCTGTTCTTTGCATATCCGGCATTTAGCGTGGTACTTAGCATATAACAAGTGTAAATGTTGGTTGATTGACAGACTGAAGCAATACAGTCACTGAGTTTTATCTCAGCTTGAGAAACATGGGACAGGAAAAGTAAACCGACAAGTCTTTCTAAGTATGATTAACATTCCATTGAATTGAATCTTAAAGATCTTCCAGAAGCTGTTGTCGTCAGAGGATGGTATCACTGATGTAATCACTTGATTACTAGACTTTCCATTGTCAGCAGGTTGTGTTCTATGCAGCTTAAATAAGCAGGATCTTTTATCTGATATATTCCTGAGAAGCGAGGTCTTCAATAAATTGAAGACTTATGGCCACAGGAGAAAGGGAACTGAGAAATGGTGGTAGAAGGAATAAGGATGGAGAAAATCAGGAGAAAAACAATCAAAGAAAATGCTTGGGAAAAAAATTGAAGAAATATAGAATAAATTTAACAAATATGATTGCAGGAAAAGAATATATGAAATTAGTTTGGGGGTTTCCCATCTTTGAAGTTATCAAAGGATATTTCCTCACTACCTGCCTCCTTTGGCACTCTCCTCACTACATCACCACATCACAAGCTTTTGTAATTTAAAACTTTTAATATGATCAAATTTATTAGTATTGGGGGGGTAAAGAAAAAGTAGATTAGACATGGAATTAAGAGCTAGAGGAATGCCTATAAGCAAACTGAATGAGCTTTATTATCTGGACTTTATAAAAATCAATTATGATTGTTCAGAATGACTTAATTTCTTTTTTTATTTTTGGTTTTGGTTTTGGTTGGTTTTGGTTGTGTTCTTGAATGGTTGAGTTTATCAGGCAAGAGATCACCAAATAAATGAGGTATTAACTATAATTTTATTCTGACCTATCTATTTTTCCACCTTTACTGTAGAATTTCTGCCTTTGAAAATTCTTTGTTTTTAGCATGAAGAGATTAACAGTTGGGCAAAGTCAGAATTGTAAATGTAACACATGTCAAGTATTGTATGTTCTAACAGATGTAGTCACTAAATTAGTTGATTTTGTTGAATTATTTTATCTTATTACAAAGGAGTATTCATTTGGGGTGGAGGGTGTAGCAGAAAATGAGCATGGTATAAAAAATAAAAGACACTATAAAACTTTTTTTTTCTCAAAAAGAAAGATATATACTTGAAACTCATCAAATAGAGAAAGACATGTACAATATAAACCAAAATATTTCTACTACATTCTTTTTGATAATAAAAAAAAGACAGAAACAAAGTATGTTTGTCTTGTCAAGTGGAAATTGCTTTAAAAAGTAATGTATGAATGCAATGAAATATTATCATATAGTAAGAAATGACAGATACAAATAATTTGACATGGGAAGATTTGTATACATAATCAATCCTAAAGAAATGATAAAAACAATAACTACAGCAAAGTGACTACAGCAAAGTAAGTGAAAAGACCACTAACAGAAAGAAAACAATGAATCCCTGAAAAATCAAGCATCATAGTAAGTCATAATAATGAAACATCTCCTTACTACAGAGAGATGAAGGACTACCAGAGATATGGATTACATTATTAGATTTATTCATTGTATCTGGATTTTTACTTACCTGTTTATATTAAGATAGTTAGTAAAATAATAGCAAGCATTTATTATTTATTTTCATTTATTTATTTGTTTATTTATCTGCCTTTAAATTTTGCAAAGCACTTTACAAATTATCTCATTTTAACCTCACAACAATCTTTTTTTTTTTTCACAACAATTTTTTTCCCCCCACAACAATCTTTAAGAGGTAGGTTCAATTTATAATGGTTAAGGAGTTTTCAGAAATGTAGATTAATATTTCTTCTACCTTGTGATGGGGTATATACTTTGAGGGAGCAGCTGGGTAGCTAGAATAATCTTCCTAACTTCAAATCTGACCTCAGATACCTACTAATTGTATGACTCTGGCAAATCACTCAACCCTTTTTGCCTCAGTTTCCTCATCTGTAAAATAAATTGAAGCAGAAAATGGTAAACCACTCTAGTTATTTGCCAAGAAAATCCCAAATGAGTTCATGGAGAGTTGGACATGACTAATAACATAGTTTAGGGGCAAAAATATATTTTTAAAATTACTAAAGTACAAAAGGAATTTAGAACTAGAACTAGAAGAACTAGAAGAGAATCTAGGTGACTAGAGGTCATCTAATCCAAATATCTCATTTATAGTTATTTCTTTTTGAGATTTTCACTTTTTTGCTGCTGATTCTTTTGGAATATTTGCTTAGTTCACTGCCAAATTCTGAATAAATATTTTCCAAGGAAACTGATTTTTCATTCTGATTTAATGAAGTGACTTCAGGTGGATTAGCAATAATTATTTCCTTTTGTTGCCAATCCTGTTCTAGTAACTTCCTCTCCATTTAAAAAAAAAAAAAAAAACCCTAGAGAATTTTTACATAATGCTGTATTTGTTCTTCTATATACTTCAACTTTGTAAGAAAAAATGAAGAAAAACCTTCCGGACATTTTATTAAAGTTGGGACTAAAATCCAAATTCTAATCCTATCCTAGAAAAATGTTAAATGTTATCCAGGCCACTCATAGCTCTATTTTCCATATCCTGCATCTCTGAATTTATTTGATAATATCTGCAGCTCATTTATTTCATAAGTACATTGTGGGAATTAATTAGCTAAAGTTCAGGGTTGTTTTAGCTTTTGAAAGTTGATAATGTAAGCAAAATGTGATGATGATGATGATATATTTACTATATTATTAAAAACTATAATTATGTGATTCCACATAATGTATGGTAATAATGATATGCTGGTTCTAAATATCTTGAGCTCTCTTCACTCAGTATGAGTCACTATTAACCCCTCATTCAATTCGATTAAAAACGTTTATTGTATGTCTACTCTGTGTGGCAGACAGACACATGAATATATATCAGCCATCAAGGAACTTACAATTTAATTGGAGGGATAAGACAAAACCCCCACAAAATCAAGAATACCACAGAAAATGTATAGTTATAGAGTTCAAAGAAGGGAGACAGTGCATCTGGAGGGAAGGGAGTCAGAGAGGACTTCACCGATAATAAACTATTTGAATTAGACTTGGGAGGACACACATGAGAAAAGATAATTAGATTTTAGAATAAGTGAACAGCAAAAGCAACTGGAGCAAAAGCAGAAACTGTTCAGATCCCACAATGAACTCAGTTAAGAAAGAAAATAGAGTGTGTATAAAAGAATAGTGGGTTTAGAAAATCTGGAGAGTTAAATTGAGGACATTGAGAAGAGCCTAAAATGAGAAATTCCAACTTGACTCTGTTGGCAGTGGGGCAGTCCAAATTTTTCTCCTTCCCTCCCCAATGCTTCCTTCCCCTAGGCAGCAAGTAATCCAACATAGCTTAAACATGTGCAATTCTTTTAAATATATTTAAATTTAAATTATTGATAGTTCATGAGCAGGAGAGTAATATAATCAGAGTTGTGTTTTGGTAAAATGGTTAACAATGTGTTTAACCCTTATTACGGTACAAACTATTATAGCAAGCCAATAATGATAAACTTGATTGAACTGTATTTACAGACTTAAAAAAAATTTCTGCTTTTTTAGGGGCAGCACTATAATATATACTATTTAAGAGCAGGTAATACTTCATTGTTTTCCTTTGTATCTCACTGCACAGTTCAGAGGCAATGCTCCTAATTTGCTCTCTAAGGGCCAGGAAAGATTCTGAATTTTCCTGCTACTTCCATCATCAACTTTTTGAAATACTGCCACTAAAATTAAATATGTGTGCCAGACTCTCGGTCACCAGACTCTGGTACAAACTGTGCCCAGAAAGGAGTCTGCAGAAAGCAGCAAGCAGATGAATTCAGCTCTTGGCAATCAGCAACTGGCCACTTGTTGAACCACAACTTAATTGCCAAAAGGTTATCCTTTGATTCATGGGTTTTCTCTGCCACATCACAACTGCTACTATAATTGGAAATAATGTTACTTTTTCCAATTGATCTTCATTCTCTCTCTTTCTCTTATCCCTTCCCTTCTTTTCCCTTTCTTTGTCCTTCTCTTTCCTATCTCTTTTTCCCTTCCCTTCCCTTCCTTTCCCTCTCTGTTTCCCTCCTCTATTTCTGTTTCTCTGCCTCTACGTCTGTCTGTCTCTCTCTGTATGTCTGTCTCTGCCTTTCTCTATCTCTGCTTCTTGTTTCTCTGTCTCCCTGTTTTTGTCTCCCATTGTCTCTGTCTCTGTCTCTCTCTGCCTCTCTATCTCTGTCTGTCTCTGTATGTGGGTGTCTCTCTTTCTCTGTATTTCTTTTTCTGTCTTTCTCTCTGTTTCTGTCTGTGTCTGTGTCTTTTCTCTCTCTCTTTTTCTCTCTCTGTCTCTCTCTCTCTTTTTCCTCTCTCTGTCTCTCTGTCTCTCTCTCTCTCTTTGTCTCTGTCTCTCTCTGTCTCTCTATGTGGGTGTCTCTGTATTTTTTTTCTGTCTTTCTCTGTGTCTCTCTCTGTCTCTCTCACTGTCTCTCTCTCTCTCTCTCTCTCTTTCTCTCTCTGTCTCTCTCTTTTTCTCTCTCTGTCTCTCTCTTTTTCTCTCTCTGTCTCTCTCTCTCTCTGTGTCTCTGTATGTGGGTGTCTCTCTGTCTCTGTATTTTTTTTTCTGTCTTTCTCTCTCTCTCTGTCTTTCTCTCTGTCTCTCTCTCTGTTTCTGTCTGTGTCTGTGTCTTCTCTCTTTTTCTCTCTCTGTCTCTCTCTTTTTCTCTCTCTGTCTCTCTCTTTTTCTCTCTCTGTCTCTCTCTTTTTCTCTCTCTGTCTCTCTCTTTTTCTCTCTCTGTCTCTCTCTTTTTCTCTCTCTGTCTCTCTCTCTCTGTGTCTCTGTATGTGGGTGTCTCTCTGTCTCTGTATTTTTTTTCTGTCTTTCTCTCTCTCTCTGTCTTTCTCTCTGTCTCTCTCTCTGTTTCTGTCTGTGTCTGTGTCTTCTCTCTTTTTCTCTCTCTGTCTCTCTCTCTCTCTCTCTGTCTTTGTCTCTTTCTGTCTCTCTATCTCTGTCTGTCTTTGTATTTTTTTTCTGTCTTTCTCTTTGTCTCTCTCTCTATCTCTGTCTCTGTCTTTCTCTCTGTCTCTCTCTGTTTCTGTCTGTGTCTGTGTCTTCTCTCTCTTTTTCTCTCTCTGTCTCTCTCTTTTTTCTCTCTCTGTCTCTCTCTTTTTCTCTCTCTGTCTCTCTCTTTTTCTCTCTCTGTCTCTCTCTTTTTCTCTCTCTGTCTCTCTCTTTTTCTCTCTCTGTCTCTCTCTCTCTGTGTCTCTGTATGTGGGTGTCTCTCTGTCTCTGTATTTTTTTTCTGTCTTTCTCTCTCTCTCTGTCTTTCTCTCTGTCTCTCTCTCTGTTTCTGTCTGTGTCTGTGTCTTCTCTCTTTTTCTCTCTCTGTCTCTCTCTCTCTCTCTCTGTCTTTGTCTCTTTCTGTCTCTCTATCTCTGTCTGTCTTTGTATTTTTTTTCTGTCTTTCTCTTTGTCTCTCTCTCTATCTCTGTCTCTGTCTTTCTCTCTGTCTCTCTCTGTTTCTGTCTGTGTCTGTGTCTTCTCTCTCTTTTTCTCTCTCTGTCTCTCTCTGCCTCTCTATCTGTCTGTCTTTGTATTTTTTTCCTGTCTTTCTCTCTCTCTCTCTC